>NC_060954.1:5723373-5727778 GCF_022045245.1 Lucilia cuprina
TTCTGTTCTAGTTCTGTTCTAGTTCTGTTCTAGTTCTGTTCTAGTTCTGTTCTAGTTCTGTTCTAGTTCTGTTCTAGTTCTCTTCTAGTTCTGTTCTAGTTCTGTTCTAGTTCTGTTCTAGTTCCGTTCTAGTTCTATTCTAGTTCTGTTCTAGTTCTGTCCTAGTTCTGTTCTAGTTATGTTCTAGTTGTGTTCTAGTTTTATTCTAGTTCTGTTCTGGTTGTGTTCTAGTTCTGTTCTTGTTCTGTTCAAGTTCTGTTCTAGTTCTGTTCTAGTTCTGTTCTAGTTCTGTTCTAGTTCTGTTCTAGTTCTGTTCTAGTTCTGTTCTAGTTCTGTTCTAGTTCTGTTCTAGTTCTGTTCTAGTTCTGTTCTAGTTCTGTTCTAGTTCTGTTCTAGTTCTGTTCTAGTTCTGTTCTAGTTCTGTTCTAGTTCTGTTCTAGTTCTGTTCTAGTTCTGTTCTAGTTCTGTTCTAGTTCTGTTCTAGTTCTGTTCTAGTTCTGTTCAAGTTCTGTTCTAGTTCTGTTCTAGTTCTATTCTAGTTCTGTTCTAGTTCTGTTCTAGTTCTATTCTAGTTCTATTCTAGTTCTGTTTTAGTTATGTTCTAGTTTTATTCTAGTTCTGTTCTGTTGTGTTCTAGTTCTGTTCTTGTTCTGTTCAAGTTCTGTTCTAGTTCTGTTCTAGTTCTGTTCTAGTTCTAGTTCTGTTCTAGTTCTGTTCTAGTTCTGTTCTAGTTCTGTTCTAGTTCTGTTCTAGTTCTGTTTTAGTTCTGTTCTACTTCTGTTCTAGGTTTGTTCTAGTTCTGTTCTATTTCTGTTCTAGTTCTGTTCTAGTTTTGTTTTAGATTTTTTCTAGTTCTGTTCTAATTGTGTTTTAGACCTTTTTAAGAATGTTTTACGTTAGTTTCACTTCTGTTCTATTTAATTTGCAAGGACTCTGCTATGATCTCTCACCTTTTAAGAAATTCACTGTAATACTAAATTTTATTTGCACTGTAGGGTATCTAAATCGTAGACATGTTAACAGTGTTAATTTAACACACATGTACCTTGAATACACGTGAGGCGAAGAATTTTTTCTCTACATGTCTTGGAGATTTTAATTTTATGATAATACCTTTACAAATTGCGTTTTTTCTTTGGGCTAATCAAGAATCTTGTATATTGTATTCTGTAGAATAATAAATTTTAAGAATACAAAAAGACCAAAACCACTTACTCACGCACTCACTTTTAGTCACTATAATGTTAACAGATTTGTGTTTTTTGCCATAATAATTATCGTAAAATAAAATGGGAATAAATCATCATAATAAAGTTTTATGTTTCTTTTTTTTTTGAGTTTGAATAGAACAAGGAGATTTCATGTTAAAGTCAATGGAAAACAAATTTATTAACACCCACTATATATTTTGTGTTTGATTTGTTGAAATTAATAGTTAAGTTAATGGATAAAGTGGATTATTTTTCACAGCTGGTGATAACAAGTCAATTATTGATTTGAGATTTAAGTTGTAAATTTTTGTTTTACAAATACAATTCATTGAGTTTTCACATAGCGTGACCTTTAACCCATTTTTATTTGTTTCATCAAATTCTTAAAATTCCTTTATTAAATATTTCTATTATTTTATTACTATTATTATCATAATATTACAAATTATTTAAATGTTTTATATCTATAAAAGGTTTTTGTTTAAAATATTTTCCCACCATAAATTTTATGTAAATGTTTCTTCTAACGATTTGAATTTGTAACCCTTATTTACCTTTGACCTTGCTTTGTATGTTGGCGCTTCTTATTTCCAGGTTTATTACTTTGAACTAATTTGACTAATTTGTGTATCATAAACTAAATAAATTTATTCATACGCCTATAAAAAATGTGTGGCATATTTTTTTACTTTGTTTTTAAATATTAAAATGTTTTTTTTTCTTTAACACTTTGCCCTCAAAGTTTTATTTAACTGTTAAAAGAAAATAAATCATTTAGAAAATGTTTATTATTAACATGTTTTTTTTTAATATTTAACTTTTAAAACAAGGTCAGTTATGGGAAATTTTATAAATGTTGGTTAAATAAATAAAAATCTTTTCCCACTGAAAAGGGGAGCAATAGATTTCAAGGTCATATACTAGCATTAAAACTTCTTAAATTTAGAATAAACCACTGAATCTGATTTCCTTTATGTTAGTTTTAATCCCACCTTTAATTATTCTTGTTATCAGCATTTTCAATTGAAAATGTTGTAAAAAAACGAAAAGTACTTAGGATCTAATTAGTTTCAAAAGCTTTTTGTATTTTATTACTTTAAGAGATCAGTTTACTAAGTACTCTGCATGAAAAAAAGTTCTTGTTAAGGCTTAGACGACTTGCTTGATGCCTGAAGGGTTTTGCAGTGGTGTTGAATAATCGCATTTTTGGTAAAAAGTGATTTAAAATTTGTCTAGAACAAAACTGGAACAAGATTAGAAAAGAACAAGAACAGAACACAACTAGAACGGAACAGAACAAAACAGAACAGAACTAGAACAGAACTAGAACAGAACTAGAACAGAACTAGAACAGAACTAGAACAGAACTAGAACAGAACTAGAACAGAACTAGAACAGAACTAGAACAGAACTAGAACAGAACTAGAACAGAACTTGAACAGAACTTGAACAGAACTAGGACAGAACTAGAACAGAACTAGAACAGAACTAGAGCAGAACTAGAGCAGAACTAGAACAGAACTAGTACAGAACTAGAATAGAACCGAACTAGCACAGAACTAGAAGAAAACCAGAACAGAACTAGAACAGAACTAAAGCAGAATTAGAACACAACAAAATAGAACAAAATAGAACAGAACTAGAACCGTGTCTCCTTAATAACAACTAAACTGTAGTTCTTTACAAGTCGACCCTGACTAAATATAATCACATCACATGTCTTAATCTATAACCTCTTATACTTTAGCTTATTCTACCCCTTGTTGTGTGTAGTGTTAATTTCATTATCTTGTATCTTATGGATATAGTTTTCTTCTCTTTTTTTGTAAGATGCGTAGAACATTTTAATTTGTCTACAATTCGTTGTCTCTATCACTTTATATTCCACAAAAAAACTGCGACAAATAAATGTTTAAGCCATAATACTTAAGATGACAGTTTTCTTAAACAAGTCATGTTTAGAAATCAAACATAAAAACGCCCGCATCGTAAAAGACCTGAACAAATGTTAAGCTTTTACTTCGGAGGCCTAGAGAAGAAAGACAGGCGACTGTAGAAATGTGGACATGTAGACATTGAACAGTCATATATTACTACTGCCGGAAGCTATGGCAATTTTACACCATCTCTCTTTCTTGACTGGCCAATTCTTTCTTTATGCCTTTTAAAGCAAAATTTAAGATTCTTGAATTAGTTGCGGCTTCGTATAATGTGTTTTAAAACACACACGTATATGCAAAGAAATTGTTTATATGACTTCATCAGTCAAGTAAACAATGGAAAGACAATGACCTGTTGTCTTCTCGGGTTCTTAATGTTTTTATTAATTTTTAATTTGCCATATCAGCTTCAAAATTAAAAAAAGCGCATACAATTATTTATTATACACATTCATATTACTAATGGTTTTAAATTTTAACTTTGTTGCCAAACAAACAAATTTAATTTAAATTAAATACATATATAATAGGGAGCTTCACAGTTTTGTAAGAAAAAAAAAAAGATTAAAAGATCAAACTCTGTCTTCAAAAATCCAACAATTAAAAGAACTCTTAAGAACAAAAACATTTTATGCTTTAATTTAAAATGTTTTCACAAACTGTGAATACCCCTGCTTTTACTAGGTTTGCAAAGTGTAATACACATTTTTACAAGTTATTTAAGTATTTATTGTTTTTTGTTTACAATTTCTAGTTAAAAACACCAACAACTAAAAATTTTCAAAATTAAATGACAACAAAAAGTTCATAACTTGTCATAAATTTGTAACAATTAGTAAGAATTATTTGTGTGAGTAAAATTGTTGTTACAAAATAAAAAAAAAAAAACAAATTAAATGGAATGTAACAATTACAATTGAACTTGTTTGGGTAATTGAAAGTAAACTTAATTATGGTTATGGTTGGAAGATTTGATTTCTGAGCAAATTTGAAGAAAAACAGCAAATATTTGATTTTGAAAAATTTTAACAAGACATGTGATGGCAAACGGTGAGGCAAGTGCACGAAAAATATAAACAAAACTAGTCTATATAACAAAGTCAGACTTAAATTGAAAATAATCTCAGTTCTAGTTCAGTTGTAGTTTAGTTCTAGTTCAGTTCTAGTTCAGTTCTAGTTCAGTTCTAGTTCAGTTCTAGTTCAGTTGTAGTTTAGTTCTAGTTCAGTTCTAGTTCAGTTCTAGTTCAGTTCTAG
>NC_060954.1:5727878-5730412 GCF_022045245.1 Lucilia cuprina
TAGACTATAGACTAGACTACAGACTAGACCATAGACTAGACTATAGACTAGACTATAGACTAGACTATAGACTAGACTATAGACTAGACTATAGACTAGACTATAGACCATGTTACTTCAAGCTTTAAATATAAGACTTTAAGTGTTTAGTCAAAGGTCTTCAATTGGACCTAGTTTATACTATATAATTGCTATATCAACATGTAGATAATTATATTAAGAATCATTTTAAAAAAAAATGTTACTCAAAACCAAATGTGGGTCAAATTCATAAACTTTAAAGTTAATTGATTAAGTTCGTCATAAAACTTTAGTCTAAATAAGGATTTTCCCCTGTTTTTTTTTTAACCACAAACAACTTTATCTATAAAACTGATGTTCTGTGTAATTAAATGATTCATTTAGTGACATTATTTGCTCAACTTACATTTGATTTTATTGCAACAAACAACAAGTTTTTTTTTTTGGGTTAACAATTTAGGTGAAACATCAAAATTCTTGACAGAAACCAAAAACAAACCTGTTATCAAACCAGGAACAGGTTGGGTTTTACATGATTTTTTTCTTCTTTTTTTTGGCAGATTCATTAAAAAGATAATGAATTTTTTATATAGACACACGTATTAAAGGTAATTGTGGGTGTTTTTGAGACAATAATGTTTATATGAGAAAACGTGCTTAAAGATGAGAAAAACTTAAGTAATGTTGACATTTTTCATAAATTTTCAATTAAGTTTTTTTGTTAAAAACTACTGGTTTTAAAAATTAAGTGTAGACACGTAATGTGAAACGATTTTCTCAACAGAAGTGTGTTTGGCAGAGAGGGGCTTGAGCACAAACCGGAAGTTTTAGATAGAAAAAACGTCGGAATAGATAAAAGAAATTCAAAAATTAAAAATTAGATTTTGGCCATTACTTTTTCTTGTTGCCACTTTTAAAACATAAATATTACATTCATTTTTCTTTTATTAATAATTTTTTATTTTCAAAGTGTTGACTTGTGAATTGTTTGCTTGAGTCGTGAAAATGCTTTTTTATAATATTTAAACACAAATTTTGCCAAAAATAATTTAAGCTATTATTTTCAATTCATTTTTTTTGACAATCGATAAATCTGTCACTTGTAAAACTGAAAATGATCTTTTACTGTCTGCAGTAACAAAATAAAAATCCATTAAATGTTTTTGGTTTTTCTTTAGTGAAGGGATCATCATCATCATGATCATTTTCATCACAATTGTATTGTTCAATTGCCAAAAACATTAAAAACACTAAGATGGCTTGATTATATAAAAATAAAAACAAAATTCCAAAAACCAAACTTTTGTAAATAATAGAAATAAAGTCGAATAAAACACCATTAGTTTGCTAAGTACTCTTGCGTTAGTATGTGTGCAAATTGTGAAAAGTGATAAAATGTCGTTTAGTAGATTTATGTGTGATTAGGTCACGACAAAGTGCAATTTTCCATTTTCAACAATGTATTATTACTGTTACTTATATATAGCTACACACTTTTATAGTCACTTAAGCATTTGCTTACCATCACTTAGTCATATGTTCTCTCACTTTTATGCTAAAAGCAGAAGATTATTTTGGCTAAAAGAAAATTAATGGTTTGAAATGCTATGGCAAAAAATTTATATAGTTTAGTAGTCATTTATTAAGGTATTAAGTCAGTTGTGATTAAATAAAAATATTGCAACATATATAAACTAAATTCCTTGTTAATCGTACAAAAGTTTAGTTGTAGTAACTTATGACAAATTACAGCACTTAACAAAACACAAGGACAATTAAAAGGATCCTATTTTTATAACTTCTCGCTCTGTCATTTGTTAAAGAGATAATAAGGAATACTATGCCTTCCATGGTATAATAAACAAAAATCTTTAATCTAGACTACAGACTAAACAATAGACTAGACTATATACTAGAATCTAGACTAGACTATAGATTAAACTATACACTAGACAAATGCCTAAGCAATAAATTAGGCTATAGAAAGGATATACTCTAGAATATACCCGCAAGGGTATCCTATTAACAGGATAACGGGATTTACAACCCCGCGGACCCTAGTATATAAAGGCCGTGCTCAAGGCTTGATATAGAGCATTGGTCTTCAGATGTGTTGGTTAACTGAAAACATATATAATTCCGACTACAGACTAGACTATAGTCCAGACTATCGACTGAAACATAGCCCAGGCTGTTGACTGGAATATAGTCCAGACTATACATAGACTAAACTAGATACCAGACTATAAACTACAGACTAGATTTGACTATTGACTAACTATAGACTAAACTATAGATTCGACTATAGACTAGACTATAAACTAAACTATAAACTAGAGTATATACCAGATTATAGACCAGATTATAGACTGAACTGTAGACTGAACTATAGACTAAAGTTTAGTCTATAGACTAGACTATAGACTAGACTATAGACTAGACTATAGACTAGACTATAGACTAGACTATAGACTAGACTACAGACTAGACTATAGACTAGACTATACACTAGA
>NC_060954.1:5730512-5780394 GCF_022045245.1 Lucilia cuprina
AGTTCTAGTTCAGTTCTAGTTCAGTTCTAGTTCAGTTCTAGTTCAGTTCTAGTTCAGTTCTAGTTCAGTTCTAGTTTAGTTCTAGTTTAGTTCTAGTTCAGTTCTAGTACGGTTTTAATTCAATTTTAGTTAAGTTGTAGTTGGGTTCTACATTAGTACATTTCTAATTCAGTCATCAATTCTTGAACATTTCTCGTGTTTAGTTTTAGTTTCTTTTACCTTAACGTATGTAACTGCTAGAACAAATATTTAAATTAGTCTAAACAATCATTACACAATATTTAACATTTATAGTTTGTCCATTAGCCATGTTAAGAAAAAAATATTTATATTTATTTAAACCCATAAACTTGTTTGCAATGAGTGTTACATGTAAATTAAAAATACATTTTATGTAGGTGTGGTATTTATTGCACATTTTTTTTATATAGATCACTTGAACAAATTGTTTCTGTAGAAAATTTTTTCTCTATACAAGCAAGTTAAAAAGTTTTTTTGTTATCCTAAACAAAAAAAATACAACTTTGAAAGTAGTTTGACCATATAATAAAAAAAATATTTATGTAAATTACAAAAAAAAATCAACATAGCATAACACTGTTGAATTAAAGAATTAAGTGATTATTGAAAAGTAATAAAGGAAAGATATAAATATGAAAAGAATTTAAAATAATTTAAAAATTCTATAAAATTTGATAAATCTTTTTCGTAGTTTGACATGTAATGAAAATTATTCCAAATGTTTTTTTAACAAGTAGTTGCAACAGTAGTTGTTGCTGCCATTTAATGTGACACTGTAATTTGTAACAAACCACAGAATGTAACGAAACACTTAAGCAACCTACCTGATGAGAATATTTTCTGGTTTTTTTATATCTCTTCTACTTCTAAATCTCTTACATTTTTGTTACATACGAAATGAAAAACAAAAGACTTAAGAAACAAACCAACCTGCTGCTGCTGTTGTGTTACAAATAAAATTTATATTTTAACACTTTTTTTATTACATTAATTTACCATAATATTGCGGAATATTTTATATATAAATTTTATACCCACATTTTTTTCCTTTACTGTAGTTATTTTCTCAATTATTTGTTTTTATTTTTTTCATTGGGTTCTGTTTCATTTCAAGTTATGTTTGTAATCCGTTAGTACCCAGCAATACATTCAAAGCTTATGAACTGATTTAAATTTAAATTTTTTTTATTTTATTATTTAAAAAGCAGAAACAGAATTCTGTTTACCATGCACCACAAGATCTTTTGTAATTTTCGTGACTTTAATAAATAAAATAAAAATTTAACAAAAAAAAGAAAAAAACTATAAAACAAAGCGAAGGAAAACCAAAAAAGAAACCCATTAAATAAAATAATAAAACCAAAACTAAAAACCAAATAGCAATTGCAGTCAATCAAATGGTAAATAACTGCATTTTAAATATATTTCAACTACAAAATAATAAATGTTGTGAGTATGAGTACTAAATGCTAACAATGCTCTGAATGGCACCGAAATAAAATAAAATAAAAATAATAAAATTAAATAAAACGAATTCAGATTTTTTGAAGCAACTTTGCCATATTAGGTTTTTATGTTAAATGCAGGCAAATAAGGGGCGGTTTCTATATATTTTTTACATAGAAATAAAAAAGAAATAAAATTAAAAGTCGTGTTTTAATTTTTGTGGGTAAAAACCTAAAAACAATTGAAAATCAGAGCATTGAATAAAAAATTTATAAAATAATACAAACTTTAAGGCCAGTTCAAAGGCGAGACTGTAATAGAAACAGTTATTTAGAGACCCTGGAAGAATTGTAAGTATTTTTTTTTTAAATGCACTTTATGAAAGTATTTTGAAAAGAATTGATGTCTGATATATATATATGTTCGTTCACGTAAAGATCATTTGTTTCTGATCAGTAGAACTAAATTGTAAGATTAAATTAACTGAACTTAATATTATGTAGAACTGAACTAGAACTGAACTACAACTGAACTAAAACTGAACTAGAACTGAACTAGAACTGAACTAGAACTGAACTACAACTGAACTAGAACTGAACTAGAACTGAACTAGAACTGAACTAGAACTGAACTAGAACTGAACTAGAACTGAACTAGAACTGAACTAGAACTGAACTAGAACTGAACTAGAACTGAACTAGAACTGAACTAGAACTGAACTAGAACTGAACTAGAACTGAACTAGAACTAAACTAGAACTGAACTATAATTGAACTAAAACTGAACCAGAATAGATCTAGAATTGTAAATAACCCGCCTATACGTGACCCTTTCAAATGTTTAATTTATGCAATATTTTAAGATGCAGCCTGGTTTAGTTTTGGTCATTTCTTATTTTGATCTAAAAAATCACTTTTCACACTTTATGTTAGTGCATTACATGCATTAGTAGTTACACGTTAACCCCAAGTAATTGCAGTACGGCAGTAGATTTCACATTTTTTATGGTGGCTTTTATTTTATAATGGTCTGGTTTTTAAACTTAATGATCAAGTAGTAAAATAAAAGTAATACATAAAGAAATCAAAAGAAAAACAAATGAGTGGGTTTGGTTTTATTTAAGGTATTGTGTTCAATTAATATTGTTTACTTCGCGTATACCTTTTCTAAACAAAAACACAATTCCTATACAATTTTCTTTATTTTTAAATTGTTGCCTTCCATAAGTGCAATAATGCATAAAAAATTTTAGTAAAAATATAAAACAATTTTTCCAAAAGCAAAAGTTACATAATTGTTTTATTATTAGTATATTTTAGTTGGGATTAAAAAGTAAAACGAAACAAAAGGAAATGTGTAAGTAAACAATGTACATATGTAAGTTTTTGTTATAACAAACATATCATTTTATAGGTTCGATCAAAAAAAAGGTTTCCTATACTATTAAAAAATAACTGCAACCAAATTGGTTTAATCCATGTTTTAGTGTCAAGTCTATTGTTATAAGAATTTTGTTGTTTCATATTTTACAAACAAGTTTTTCCTGCAAAGCCTACGGCCAATAAAACTACATACAAAATTTTTAAACAAAGTAGAAAAAAATTGTAAAATCTTGTAATAAAAAGTCGTGGGTGCTGTTTAAGCGTGCCTGGTCAAAAGGGTTAAGTGGTAATGGCTTTAAAACACAAGCCACTATGGAGAGAAACAATATATGGCTTACAGTTGGTTTAAACAAAAAATTTTAACTAATAACTGTAAAAAATATTATACTAGCAATAACTAACAACATTTCAACGGCTAATGAAAAATCTTGATATATTAAATGCTTTCTTAAGAAAATGTTGCAATATCTAATGTTTTAAGGAAATTGGTTTGAGAAATATTGTGAATGACCCAATTTTCCAGGAACTAATAAGTTTAACAAATTTTAGAAGATAACTGAATAAATACAATTGAATATGGAAATATAAATTAAGTTCCGTTCTATTTCTGTTCTAGTTCTGTTCTAGTTCTGTTCTAGTTCTGTTCTAGTTCTGTTCTGTTTCTGTTCTAGTTCTGTTCTAGTTCTGTTCTAGTTCTGTTCTAGTTCTGTTCTAGTTCTGTTCTAGTTCTGTTCTAGTTCTGTTCTAGTTCTAGTTCTGTTCTAGTTCTGTTCTAGTTCTGTTCTAGTTCTGTTCTAGTTCTGTTTTAGTTCTGTTTTAGTTTTGTTCTAGTTCTGTTCTAGTTCTGTTCTAGTTTTGTTCTAGTTCTGTTCTTGTTCTGTTCTAGTTCTGTTCTAGTTCTGTTCTAGTTCTGTTCTTGTTCTGTTATTTTTTAGTTCTCTTCTAGTTCATTTTCAGTTCTCTGTGTAGTGAGTTAAAATAGATTTGCAAAAGCTAAAACACATACAAGGTTTACATTGATAGTTAATTAAAAATTTGATTGTGTTAAGTTTATTGAATATTTATGATATGCTATTATTTAATTTAAAAATTTTATTATTATTTAATTAAAATGCTTAGTCAGACTATAAATATTTGTATTCATCATATTTATATAACGTTTATGATTTAGTAAGTACATACTATTAAATGTTCCCACTATATATGAATTTTTGTTAAAATCTATGTGTTTATTTGCAATAAATCTTTTTTTCTCAATAAAAAGCATCAATTTAAAAAGTCATTAATACCCAGTACCCATAAATATCGTTTTGAAAAACTCTTGGCCAGTTACAAACAATTCAACGAAATTGTTTTTTTAATAATGATTTGACATTAAGTAAGATTTTTTTCTATATAATTTTTCAATTTGTTTAGTTCTAATTACATTTTTATGTTTGAAAAAAAACACAAAAAAAGTCATGATTTTTTTAATAACAAAATGACCAGCCTTTTTTTCTAACACAAATTATTATAATTAATGTTAAGAAAATAAACAAATAATTTTAGTTTTTTTTTTAAATTATACATGAATATATGTACGACTGAAGATCCCTTTAGGCCTTTATAATAATTGTTAGAAATTTTAGCATGATGTCACATAAATAATTTGCAAATAAAAATATTATGAAAAACAACATTAAAAACTGAGTATAATGGCATTCTGTAAAAAAACGTAATTTATTCTATGAACTCATGTTTTGTTAGAACGTTTTCTAAAGCAAGTGCGTGAGCGGAATTTAAATTAGATAAAAAATAGAAAAAAATCTATAATAATAAAAGTTTCTTTTCGTGTTTTTTTGTAAAATGAAAAAAAGTTGTACTAAAACTATAGATTGTTTTGGAAATATTTGGTTTAAATTTTACTTTTAAATTGTGCTTAAAGAGTGGTGATTATCGAAAATCAATTTCATTAATATTCCTTAAACATTTGACCTAAAAAGGCAACAGCGCTTTAAAGAATATGTTTAATTTTATATAATTTTAATTAGAATAGTGTTACAAACAACATTTGTATTTCAGTTATTCTTAATCTATGACGTGATCAAATCTAATTTAGTTCTAGATCAGTTCCATGTCTAGTTCGATTTTATTTATCAACAATCTATTTTAATCTCATTTTCTGCATACAATAAGTTAAGAATGCAACCAGACATTATCCTCTAAAGACTCTATCATAGTACTAGTTATATGCCCCTTTCATAACCTAGCAATTTCTTTACGAAAAAATCAGAAAATTCTATTAGTATTATAGGTCTCTTAATTTTTTTATTTCTAAACTTTTATTTATTCTTAACAAAATAAATTGTACGCACTCGTATAGTTTTTACGGGACCTGATGATAGTCATTGAGAAGACCATTGCAGGTACGGCAACGAGCGAACGATTTGATCTACCTTCTTTGATTAGAGTTTTCAATCATAACGGATTTCCTAAAAACTCTTGCCAAACTAAGAAGGAAATGAGAAACGCAAAGACTATGGGAGAAGTTAAAATCCCCAAAGTTGGGGAAAAATCCCCATGAAACGAACCCAGGGACCCTATACAAACCCATTAGCTTAATATTCACTATTTAACGCGTTCTAACCGACTATGCCATAGCAGCATTCGTTAGATCAGTAGCACTATGTTTGTATTCAAATTGTGTGTATTTAAATACACAACAACAAGAAGTTTTAGTAGTGTGCGTGCTTCTAATAAAATTCTATTTATAGATTTTAAGGTGAATTACTAAATGGTGGTGAAATTTTATATAGTTGCTATGTTTTTTAGAGATGCCACATAATAGTTTTTTCAAGCAAGGTTGCCAGTTTTAGTTTTAGAAAATATATTAAGAAACGGGGAAAATAAATCTCTTTTATGTGTTCAGTTCTAGTTCAGTTCTTGTTCAGTTCTAGTTCAGTTCTAGTTCAGTTCTAGTCCAGTTCTAGTTCAGTTCTAGTTCAGTTCTAGTTCAGTTCTAGTTCAGTTCTAGTTCAGTTCTAGTTCAGTTCTAGTTCAGTTCTAGTTCAGTTCTAGTTCAGTTCTAGTTCAGTTCTAGTTCAGTTCTAGTTCAGTTCTAGTTCAGTTCTACTTCAGTTCTAGTTCAGTTCTAGTTAAGTTCTAGTTCAGTTCTATTTCAGTTCTAGTTACAATTTAGTTCTTTTTCAGTATTACATTAGTTCTCGTTTAGTTCTCTTTTAGATTTTATTTAATTCAAATTCGGTACTAGTTTAGTTCCAGACTATATTAGAGAACATATAGTCTTCGCTTCAGCCTTAGAGAAGAATAATCTTTTGTAGCTATTAATGTACACGTTGATTGGTACAGTTCTTTCAACATTTTGTTTGTTTAATAATACATTTATTTCTTTTTGAAAATCATCCTTTGTTTTAATTATTACTCCGTAACAATTTTTGTAACCATATATTCTTAAAACAGTATATATATTTTTTTAGTAAGGAAGTTAATAAAGTTCATTTGTAAAAGTGAAATAATGAAAAAAATACTTTTCAACAAATTCACTTTAAAAAAAAAGAACACACAAGGTCATAAACAAAAATATTTTGCAGAAAGCAGTAAACCAATTGTAAAAACAAACTATAACTACAATTAAATAAAACTAAAGATATTTCTTTGAAAAAAATAACAAAAAACTTACAAGAAATTCCTTTTTTTTTGAGATATATAAATGTGGTTAAAGTTTGTCTTTCGGAATCTTGAGTCTTGAAATGGCTTGAAATGTGAAATCTTGAGTCTTGATTGTAGTTTATATTAGAAATATTGAACCTTGATTGATGGTTTTACCATCTGTGATCAGTTTTTGTTCATAACTAGTGTTAAGTATACAAAATAAAATAAGAATAATTAGAAGCGGAAAGAAAATAATAAATTTAGTTTAAAACTTAAAAACTATTTGTAGTTATAATAACAGAAATTAAGAACTGAAGAAAGAAAGTGTAAATTACTTTCCGGTGGTGAATTTCGAGAGACTTTCCAATAAACCGATGTAGGAAGAATGTTCATAGGCAGTGGCTAAATCGGACATCTTTTCCACAAATTCATTGCTGACACCCTTCTCTTCCAACAAGTTCATTAACAAATCGTAAAGGTACTAAAATAAAATTATACAAAAAAAATCAATTATCATAAGAAATCATTCATTATACGAATATGAAAACTTACGCCATCCAAAACATCACCAGCTACAGCATAGACTTTGTCGTTCCATTCACCTTGGTAAATGGTCATTTCATCAATGCCAAAGACGTCATCTGTAAGTGTAAACAAAAATTTGTTAATAATATTTTTCTTTAAGCTTTTTTTTTAAATTATAAAACTTACTGTATTCTCCTTCTTGGGGTGTACCTTGCAAGAAGGAACAGGTGAAAGATAAGGTGGTAGAACCTCTAACGATATCAACTTCAAATTGAGGTTTGCTGCGCATTTCACCCAAATCGGGCTTATCGGCATTAGGATCTATTTCGGGTTCATCTTCAGTATCAACGGTATGATTTACATTGAAATTGATGACAATTCTAGAAAACGGAAAGATTTGATTTTCAAGTGAAAAGTGGATATTTATACCCTACACCACTATAGTGGTGAGGGTATTATGCGTTTGTGCTGAAGTTTGTAACACCCAAAAATATTGGTCCTAGACCCATCTTAAAGTATACCAATCGGCTCAGAATCACTTTCTGAGTCGATTTAGCTATGTCCGTCTGTCCGTCCGTTTGTGTGTCCATGTAAACCTTGTGCGCACGCTACAGGTCGCAATTTTCAAGATAATTTGATGAAATTTGGCAAATACCCTTTTTTTGGTTCAAGGACGAACTCTATTGAAAATGGTTGAAATCGGTCCATTATTGCTACTAGCCCCCATACAACCGTACCCCCCGAAGCGGGCCTTTAGGCTCACAATTACGTTAAATGTTTTATAATGTCAACAAAAATCATCAAAAATTAGTTTTATAGAACGATAAATGACAATACTAATTTTTTTAGTGATCGGGCCTCATTTGACCCTAGCCCCCATACAAACTCCCCTTCAGAAAATGACTTCAAGTTCAAAATTAACTTATAATTACTAATAAAACGATCAAAATCTACATAAATGACTTTGAAGTAGACGTAAATTCATCTACCAAAATTTATAAGGATAGGACCATATTTACCCCTTCTCCCCTATGAGCCCTCTTGTAGAAATCACTTTTTTCAACAATAAGTAAAAAAATTTCACAATAAAACAAATTAAATGCTATATATAAAAAAATCCACAATTTTAACATACTGACTGGTGTAGGGTATCATATGGTCGGCAATGTCCGACTATAAATTCATACTTGTTTTAATAAAAAATTATTTTTTAGGGAAAAATTAAATGTTTCAAGAAAAATTTTTTTTGGAAAAATTTTGTTTGTCAATAATGAAATATAACATTTTAAATTCATATTCCTATTAACCACTTACTTTTCCTTTTCAGCTTGTTTGCTCAACTCAACTTCGGCACCGTTCAATTTAACAGCAAAACCTTCCAATGTGGTGGGTACAGTCTTGATTTTTTGGGCCTTACGTTCGGCCAAGATTTCCTCAGTTAAAAATTCAACCAATTCACGTTCACCTAAAAGTACAAAACAAGATAATTCAAATCTTTGCCGGCTTCTTAAGAAATGCACTCTATTTCATCACTTTTTCAATTGAGGTTATGTAAGTTTATTGTTTTCTTTCAATAAATTCTTGTCATTCATAATTTCTGCCATCTTACCTTTGGTATGCATACGCTTCATTCCACAACCACAATTGCAGTTCAAGGTAGGATTATGCACTTGCAAAACGCTGGCTTTTTGTTGACCGGAATATTCTGGAGTTTTGGACATGTGCCATAAAGTGCGGGTAAAATCGCGTTTGCCACCGAAAACATTTTTCAAGGAGGTGTTGCCCACGAAGCGTAAAGTAGCCTTGGTTAAGTTGTTCATGTTTTAATTGATTATTAAGTTGAACTTTTTTAAGAATTTCACAAATTTTAAATAAAACTAAATGCAATTTCTCGTGCCGAGTTATGTCAATAAAATTGATAGAAAATATAACCTCCAAAAAAAATTCAATTGTTAGTACGGTTCTATACAAGGCGAATTCATATAAGGTGGTGTTATTCAATCAGCTGATCGGTTTTTCCTTAATTCTATCTATATCTATTCACAATATATATTCATTCATTCGTAATATAATATTTTCATGAATATGTACTTTTTAATGTTTATTTTTCAGAAAAAATTAAGATTTACCTAACTTAAGGAATTCGCCTTGGTTCTATATTTGAAAAGAAAATTCGACTTTTTTCATTTAGTTAAAAGTCGACTTTTCGACTTTTTGCATTTTATAAAAAGTGGATTTTTGACTTTTCGGCTTTTTTCTTTTAATTAAAAGCCGACTTTTAGACTTTTCGACTATAAGTATTTTATAAATAGTCGACTTTTCGACTTTTTCCGACTTTTCGATTTTTTCGACTTTTTGACTATTTTCGACTTCTTTCGACTTTTTTCCGACTATGTTTTGTTTTTTTTTCGAGTTTTCCCAACTATTTTAGAGTTTTTGACTTTTTTCCACTTTTTTGAAATTTTCGACTATTTTTGACTTGTTTCTACAATTTATGAGTTTTCGACTTTTTTGGAACAAAATAGTCGACTTTGACTTTTCGACTTTTTTCGACTGTTTGATTATTCGAAAGTCGACTTATAGAACCCTTATTGTTACTAAAGACAAAGTGCTGCTTAGTTTTTGAAACAGTAATGCCTAGTTTTGACATTTATAACAACCCTGTTTTGTTTTAGTAAACAGCTGTTTGTTTTGTTGTTGTTGTTGTGTTGAAAAACCAAAGAAAAAGTAAATTTTATTGGCAAATTTGCAAGTTCTTGGCTAGAACTAGAATTTATCACAGAAATCTTAAATCTAGCAAGTTGAAATCATTGTAAAACTTCAAAATGAATAGTTTGGGTGATGATTGTAATGAATTGAAGCGAAAATATGATGAATGTTTCAATTTATGGTTCTCTGAAAGATTTCTAAAAGGTGACAATGATGATAGCATGTGTGCTCCCATATTCAAGGTCTATCAGGAATGTGTAAAAGTAATTGTTGAATTATAATAATTAAAGTACTTATAAGCTTTTAACTTTAGTATATTTTTTTATTTATATTTCTTTAGAAAGCCATGCAAGAACAAAAAATAGAATTGCGTGAAATAGAGGCGGACTACTCGACTGGTGCCGAATACAATAGCAAACCTGAACAGAGCAAAAGCTGACCCATACTTAATAGCGATTATGCCTCCTGGGATTTTAACCAAAACGACCAAATGCCTTCTACTTCACGCGGTGCTTCTAGTGGAGGCAGTAGTGGTGGACGTGGTTTTATGACCCATAAAAGAGGCACTTCTATATAAGTTTTAAAAGTTTGTTTTTCTATTGTTTCCAATTGTTAAATGCAGTTTATCTTTTTTGCTATTTAATAATTTTATTATCTCTATTATGTACAAAAGAAACAAAACAATGTTATGGCATCAATTTTATTATTTATTTGTAATCCAAAGTTCAATTTTAGTAGATCTAATATTCCATTAAATGCAAGATCTATTGAAATTTTTTAAGAATAAAAGATAAGATATATATTTGATGTTTAAATGTAATTTATGATAGAATTTCATTATTTAAGAGGGAAAAAACAATTGTTTAGTTCATATTCCAGACTGAAGAGAAGAGTTAAAAAAAACTACAGACAGGACAAAAGACTGGAATATATTACTGTGGACAATAGTCCGCAATATATACGTAACTGCAGTTTAGAGCAAAACCTTAGACCATACACAAGACTAAAATCAAAACCAAAGACAACAAATTGTTCTTTGTTATTCTGCTACAGATTTGTAAAACCTTTATTGATAACAAGTTTTGATTGCTTTTAAGTTATATTTTTTAAATACTTACCTTAAGTTGTCCATGTAGTTAAAATCATTACACTATCACCACCATGTTTTGTAAAAAAAATCGATAGTCAACACTTTTATTTAAAACTTACAACTATAAAATATTTCAAGAAAAATATGTCTTCCTTGTTAAAATCATCTTTCCTCAAATCTTTTCCATTAACTGTGTTTCACTCATAAACGTAAATTCTTTTAAATATTTATCTCTTCTTTTGCACATTTGCTCATTGTGACCTTTGACCTTACACAATAAACAAACAATTTCCGTTTCTTTTGCATTCAAACTATAGCGCGGAAATATATTACTACATTTCATTTTCTTTTCCCAATACGAACATTTGTGCTCCGTATGGCCCACTTGACGACAAATCCAACATTTTTGTTTCTGTTGGTATTCCAAACAATTATGAGACTCTAGCTGAGTGCAACGGCGACAATTGTTACAGTGTACATAATAAGGCTTAACACATAAACCGCAAAGATCACAATGCTTATAGGTGGCACCATTTTTGGACGGACAAGAATTACATTTCTCACAGTGGCGATTCTCTAAAGCGGTATATTTTTCACATTTTGAACAGTATTTATATTGTTCTTGTATGGGTAATTTCAAAAGCTGCAGGGGGACATTGGTAAAAATACGTACCGGTGAGCCTAATTTACGGGATTTATTGCCCATATCTGTGTAAGAAGTATGATTGGTATAATTGATTTTATAATCTGACATTTGTAAAGCGGGCATTTGTTGCTGTATGTAGTGGGCTGAGAAATAGGGAAATATCCAGAATATGGGTAAAGGTTGATAGGGCAATTGATTGATGCGATTATAAAGTTTGGTGAGTTTAAGTAAAGTGGCTGCTACCGGTTCGGTACGACAGCCAAAAGGTGGATCCGTAAATATCAGAATTCTATCGTTACTTTAAGAAGTAAACAAGAACATAAAATTTGTATAATTTTATAAAATTCTGAAGTTATGCTTACCTGTTACATTTTAAAAATCGGAAAAATTCTTGCTTTTGCAATTCGTCAAAAAAGTAATTGTTGCACATATTATACCAGGCAAACTCCTGGTCATTGTAAAAGTAATAAAAACGATAATCAAAATCCAATAGAAAACTTTTTATATTTGCCGAACACATATTCTGAAGATGGGCATGTAAACGTGGAGCTCCAATGCATATAACTTTTCTAGAGTGTATTGAAAAAACTGTTTTTCTAGGGTTCCTTTCTGTTTTTATATTAAAACTTACGTTATTTTCAAATCATTAAAGCAGTTCTCAAAAAACTGCAAAGCTTTGTCATCGAAAAAGTATTGAGCTTGGGCCTTGTCATTATCCAAAGGTGTTAGAAAGGTGGTAGGATTCTTAAATAGTCTAGTGGCAAGATTTCTTTTGACTTCATGTTTTACATGTGGCTGCAGATCACTTTCTTTTAGCGGTTCATTGCAAGTTAAGCAATAATGTTTTTGCGATTCATAAGTGGAATCGAGAAACTGAAAAGTTCAAATTTTAGAAAAATTTGGTATATTTTAGTAAAAACTGTGTTCACGGTGAAAAATTGTTCAATTCTTATATACTATTTTCAAAAATTCGTGCCCACTTACCTTTTCCCTTAAATTCCTTAACTGCAAAGTAGACACATCGTACACACGACTCAAATGTTTCGTTGTCAGCTCCTTGGCCGGCAAATTGAATGAACACAATTTTTTATCTCTATATGCCGAACAGGCATAATAACCCTCACGCGGACCCTTGTCCTCATAGTAAAACAATAGTGTAGGACCATGAGCACAATGGGGATGAGGTTCGCCCTCTTCCTCGTCTTCACATTTAATCAAAAGTTTGCCGGTATTAGCTGTTTGCACAAAATACACATTTATCATGGACTATAGTTATATAAAAATTATAATTTTTAGCAAAAACTCACTTTCTGTTAATAATTTCATTATTAATTTAGAATTTTGTATAAAATTTTGAGAAAAATTATGAACAATTTGAATTTTTCGTCGAAAACAAACAAAAAATGCTTGTTGCAAGTTTTTTTTTCAAATCTAAACACTCACAGGGGAAGTGATAGTGACAGCTGTTGTTAGAGAAAAAAACAGGGTAGTTTTAATTAACAGGGTGTTTACGAGTATATAAAAATTAAGTTTTAATTAAAATTTTTGGAATGAAATGTTAATTTAATTGTATGTTTGTAATAAAAACAATATTTTACATTATTTGTTAATCAAACAAATTAATAACTTATTGGTAAACAAGCATTTAAGTTGTATATATTTGCTGGCACTCAAAATGGTATGATTACCTGAAATTAGTAAGCAAAGGGTTGTTGTCTTGACTTTGGTATGATGGTATGGTATGAACATCCTAAGAAGGTTGTCATAATGGTCAACATAAATTGGCACAAAAAATTCAGCGACTTTATTGTTTTATTTAGAAATTCCCTTGAAAAAGATGTAACCACTTCATTGCAATCACTTTACATTGGATACGAAAATGTGTTTTACGCAAACTGTTGAAAATAACGAAACCATAACGTTAATTTCAAAAAATAAATATCTGTTAAAAATGCAAAAACTAGGCAGCACTTTTCTTTGCTAACAATTCATTGAGGATTAGTTTTAGTTTTTTTTTTTAAATTTTGTGAAATTCTTAAAAAGCTCAACTCAACAATCAATGAAAACATGAACAACTGCATCGTGGGCCACACATCCTTCGATAATGTTTTCGGTGGCAAACTCGATTTTACCCGCACTTTATGGCACGTTCGCAAAACTCCAGAGTATTCCGGTCAAAAAAGGGCAGTGTCTGGGAATTTGTAAATTGTACACAACAACTTTTCACTAAAAATTCAATTCTTCCAGCTTTACTGTTGATACTGAAGATGAACCCGAAATAGATCCTAATGTCGATAAGCCCGATTTGGGTGACATGCGCAGCAAACCTCAATTTGAAGTAAATATTGTTAGAGGTTCTACCACCTTATCTTTCACCTGTTCCTTCTGGCAAGGCACTCCCCACGTAGAAGAATACAGTAAGTTTTATAATAAAAAAAAATATTAACTAATTTACACATACATATGACGTCTTTGGCATTGATGAAATGACCATTTACCAAGGTGAATGGAACGACAAAGTCTATGCTGTAGCTGGAGAACTAGAACTGAACTAGAATTGAACTAAAACTGTACTTCAACTGAACTAAAACTAAATTAGAATTAGAACTGAACTAGAACATGATCTGAATTAGAACTGAACTAGAACTGAACTAGAACTGAATTAGAACTGAACTAGAACTGAACTAGAATTGAACTAGAATTGAACTAGAACTGAACTAGAACTGAACTGGAACTGAACTAGAACTGAACTAGAACTGAATTAGAACTAGAACTGAACTATAACTGAACTAGAACTGAAATAGAACTGAACTAGAACTTAACTAGAACTGAACTAGAACTGAAGTAGTACTGAACTAGAACTGAACTTGAACTGAACTAGAACTGAACCAGAATTAAACTAGAACTGAAATAGAGCTGATCTAGAACTGAATAAGAACTGAACTAGAATGGAACCTAGAACTAAACTTGAACTGAACTAGAATTAAACTTGAACTGGTCTAGAACTAGAACTGAAATAGAACTGAACTAGAACTGAACTAGAACATAACTAGAACTGAACTAGAACGAACTAGAACTGAAGTAGTACTGAACTAGAACTGAACTAGAACTGAACTAGAACTGAACTAGAACTGAACCAGAATTGAACTAGAACTGAAATAGAGCTGATTTAGAATTGAACTAGAACTGAACTAGAACTAAACTTGAACTGAACTAGAATTAAACTTGAACTGGTCTAGAACTAGAACTGAAATAAACTGGAAATGAACTAAAACTGAACTATAACTGAGCTAGAATTGAACTAAAACTGAACTAGAACTGAATAAGAGCTGAACTAGGCTAGAACTGCACAAAAGTCAAAGAACTGTAATCAAAGAAACCTGCCAAAAAACCCAAAATTTTAATTTTATTTTTAAGATTTCTTTGAATATACAAATAAGAAACATATGTTTTTTTTATATTATTATTTTTTTTCTTTATTTAAAAAATACGACTTTATTTCGGTATTTATAAAATTAAAACACATTAAAACAAATAAAATTATTATTAAATTAAACATAAAATTATATTTTTAGCCTTGACAAGCAGTTGTACAGAATAGAATTAAAAAATCTCATGCTTTTTTTTAAATTTAACTTTCTATATTTAGTTAGCTAAGCTTTTCTTTTTGTTATGTCAGGAAGACGTTATAAAAAAAAAAACTTAGCTTGGCTAACTAAAACTAAATTTAACAAAAAAAAAAAAAAAACAACTGCTTAAGAAAAATTATTATTAAAAAAGAAAAGAAGCAAATTGTAGTTTACAAAAAAAATGTTACAAAATACAAGCTATCACAACAAGGGGTTTTTTTTGTTTTTTAAAAATTAAATTTCGAATTTTTTTGAAATTAATTTTTTTGCAGAAATTGAAAATTAAACTAAATTAACATTAAAAAAAACTGGCTTATAAATTATTTACAATTAATTTAACATAAGCTATACAAAAAAAGTTTTTAGCATAGAAAAATATATTAAATTTAAATTAATGTTAATTAAAATTAATTTTAAAATAAATGTTTATGTTTTTTTTTTGTAAATTTTTATTTTTTATTATAAAATTAGTGGGACGGACATGCTTGTTTTTTCTGTTAATATGTTTATTTTTATGATTTTATTTCATTTTACAAAAATTTGAGCTTTTTTTAATTATTTTTTTTACAGGGTTGTTAATATGTTTTTTTTAGTTTAAAATAAAAAATATATATTTTTTATATTTAAATATTATTAATTTTTATTAATTGACAATAAGGCCATTATTTTTTTACTGTCACTTTTAATATTTAATGAACAAAATGTTGACTTCATTCGGGACTATTACTCTTTAGACTAATCTAGGGTCTATAGTTAAGTCTATAGTTTAATCTGTAGTTTGGACTATAGTTTAGTCTATAGTCTGTACTATAGTTAAGGTTATAGTTTAGTCTAAAATACTGACTTCAGTTTAGTCTATAATCTAATCTACCATTTAGTCAATAATCTAAACTATAGTTTAGTCTATAAACTAAACTATAATTTAGTCTATAATCTAAACTATAGTTTAGTCTATAATCTAAACTATAGTTAAGTCTATAATCTAAACTATAGTTTAGTCTATAATCTAAACTTTAGTTTAATCTATAATCTAAACTTTAGTTTAGTCTATAATCTAACCTATAGTTTAGTCAATAATCTAACCTATAGTTTAGTCAATAATCAAACTATAGTTTAGTCTATAATCTAAACTATAGTTTAGTCTATAATCTAAACTATAGTTTAGTCTATAATCTAATCTACAGTTTAGTCTATAATCTAATCTACAGTTTAGTCTATAATCTAAACTATAGTTTAGTCTATAATCTAAACTATAGTTTAGTCTATAATCTAAACTATAGTTTAGTCTATAATCTAAACTATAGTTTAGTCTATAATCTATACTATACTTTAGTCTATAATCTAAACTATAGTTTAGTCTATAATCTAAACTATAGTTTAGTCTATAATCTGAACTATAGTTTAGTCTATAATTAAACTATAGTTTAGTCTATAATCTAAACTATAGTTTGGTCTATAATCTAAACTATAGTTTAGTCTATAATTAAACTATAGTTTAGCCTATAATCTAAACTATAGTTTAGTCTATAGTCTAAACTTTAGTTTAGTCTATAATCTAAACTTTAGATTAGTTAAAGTTTAGTCTATAATCTAAACTATAGTTTAGTCTATAATCTAAACTATAGTTTAGACTAAAATCTAATCTACAGTTTAGTCTATAATCTAAACTATAGTTTAGTCTATAATCTAAACTATAGTTTAGTCTATAATCTAAACTATAGTTTAGTCTATAATCTAAACTATAGTTTAGTCTATAATCGAGGCTAAGGAATAATCTATAGTTCTGACTAAAGACCAATCTATAGTCCAGACTATAGTCTATATATATCTGGACTATAGTATAGTGTAGAATCTGCACTGTATATAGTGTATAAACTGGACTTTAGTTTATTCTATAATCCGGACTATAGTTTAGACTATAGTCTGGACTTAAGGTATAGTTTGGACTTTAGGTTAGTCAATAGTTTGAACTATATCTTTGTCCATAGTCTGGGCTCTAATGTAGTCTATAGTCTAGACTATAATATAGTCCATAGTCCAAACTATAGTTTAGTTTATAGTCTAAACTATAATATAGTCTATAATCTAAAGTTTAGTCTAAAGCCTTCTTTTGTTCATTTCATGCATTAGACAGTTTCTCTCTTTTATAGATATTTTGAACCTTACAGGGTTTTTAGATTCTATTTATGTTAATTTTTTTTTAAATTCAAATCAAATTTGTATAAATTGCTTTTAAATTTCTTTTTTTTAACAGTCTTTATCAATTTTAAGCCAAAATTTGTTTTCATTTCTAATTTTGTTTTTTTTTGTATACAAAAAAGGCCTTTTCTTGGTTTTTTTTTTCATGTAAAATTTTTCAAAAAATTTGTTTTTGTTTTTTGTTAAAAATGTTTATGTTTGTGCTTAATTTTAACTATTTTGTATAAAAAAATATCTGTATAAGTTTGAGTCTACTATTAATAAGCTGTATTTAATTGTATTTGAATTATAGAAAAAAAAATCAATTCCCTTTTTTTGATTTACATTTAGAATTTTAGTTATTTTTTGTTTTGGTTTTCATGTTAGTCAAATGTTTAGTACACACAGAAAGAGAAATGTTAGCTTAAGAATTTGAAAGAAATTGTTTAAAAAGCAAACACTTTTTTGGGATTTAAAACAATCTATAGTCTCGACTAAAGATCATGCTGAAAACCTAACTAAAGATCAGTTTCTCATCAGGTCTAGTTTTCTTGGAAAATGTTCATTTTTCCAACATAAATTTAAACATTTCTTACAAATTCTTTTTCTAAAATCTTAACAGGCGGGTTAGTGTTAATTTCTAAACACAAAAGTAGTTAATATTTTAAATTTTTTTTTCAAAGGATGCTGATTGGTTAGTTAGTGACAAGAATTTTAGGAATTTCTTTAAAGTTTACTTAATATGTGTTTCCTTTTCAGTAAAACCTAAATAAATACCCTTTGTTAACATCCTTTTTTTAAATTTTAAATTTAAAACTAAACATGTGTGCTAAATATTTGCTACAAAAAAAAAAAAATTATTTAAATAATAGTTGATCAGTCTAATAAATACTTGCTTTTGTAAAATTGTGGGTTTTGTATCAAGAGATGTTACATTCGTAAATGTAAAATATTTTTCAGTTCTTTACAAAATTTTCTACATTAACAATTGTTTTTAAAGTTATTACATGTTCAAACATAAATTTCTTTCTTTGTACATGTTATAACTCCTTAACTAACTTTAAACTAAATGAGTTATAAACTGAGGTGTGTAAAACATAATTTACCAAATTCTCTTTTAAGTTTTTATCTAAAAGAAAACTTTCTATATCAATAGATAAACAAGTAAATGATCATTTTCTTTCAAAAGTTGCTGAGATTAGTTTCAGTGTAAAAAAATGTTCTCAAAAAGGATTTAGAAAATGTTTCTATAAAACATCTAAGTTTACTTGCTCCTTGATATCCATCTTGGTATAATTTGTGTATAAATTGCTGGCAAATAAAGTTTTTTATATAAAATATTTCTCTAGAGAATTTTAAAGAATGTTTTCTATAAAAAATCTTTATCAATGAAGATTCTAAAAATGTCTTCTTAACATAACCAGACTTGGAAAACTTGCTGTAAAGATTTTCTATATAAAAACAGTAACTGATTGTTGGTCTTCAAGGAAATAATCGAAAAAAAAACTTTTTTTTATAAAAATACGTCTTAAAGTGGGATTTCAGGAAACATTTTATAAAAGTTGTTCTCTTTAAGTTGCAGATTGTTTTTTAAATACGTCTTGAAGTGATATTTCAAGAAAATATTTTCTAAAGGTTGATCTCTTTAAGTTGCAGACTGTTCTCTTTATGGAAACAGCAGCTGACAAAGTTTATTTTATAGAAGAGTAATCTAAGAAACATTTCACTTAAAGTTTTCTTAACAAAAACGCTCGAAGCTAAGAACCTATAACTTGTTCCTATACAAAAAGCTTCAGTTCATGTATTTTATACAAAACGGCAGCGAAATGTTCTTAAAGAACACATTTCTAAAAGGTTTTCTTTAACAAAACAAAGAATCTAACATTCGTTTCTATACCAAGTTAAGAACCTTTAACTTGTTTCTATACAAAAAACTTCAATGAATGTTTTTTATACGAAACGGCATCGAACAGGTTTCAAAGAACACATTTCGGAAAGGTTTTCTTTAACAAAAACGACTCAAAACAAAGAATCTAACATTCGTTTCTATACCAAAAGATTCTTACAGAAAAACTCTCTCAAAAAAGATTCTCATTTGGTTTTCTTCACGGAAACAACCTTCTGAGAGAAGTCTCTCAAATATTTTCTATACAAAAAAGTCTCAAAAAACTTTCAAGGGAATTTTTCTACACAAAATCTGTTTTTAGTAGAAATTTGCCGATTATTTTCTATATAAAAAGTTAAGGCGAATGTTTTCTTAAAGGTTTTCTATATAAAAAGTTTAGGAGAATGTTTTCTTAAAAAATTTCTATATAAAAATTGCTATAGAAATGTGTCCAAAAGAGTTTTCTTTACAAAAACTATTTCATTAACGATTTTAAGAATATTTTTAATTCAAAAAGATTTTGAGATTGTTTTTCAAATGAAAACAGCTGCAGAAATGACTTTTGAAATTAATTTCTATACAAAAATGCTTGCATAACTAATTTCTATATAAAAACCCACTGAGAAAAGTCTCTTAAAGGTTTTCGATACAAAAAAGTCTCAAAAACCTTACAAGGGATTTTTTTCTACACAAAATTTGTTTTTAATAAACATTTGCCGATTATTTTCTATATAAAAAGTTAAAGAGAATGTTTTCTTAAAGGTTTTCTATATAAAAAGTTTCGGAGAATGTTTTCTTAAAAGATTTCTATATAAAAATTGTCATAGCAAAGTTTCCAATAAAGTTTTCTTTACAAAAACTATTTCATTAACGATTTTAAGAATATTTTTAATACAAAAAGATTTTGAGATTGTTTTTCAAATGAAAACAGTTGCAGACAAGTATTTCGAGGGTAATTTCTATATAAAAAATCCTTCGAGAGAAGTTTCTCAAATTTTTTCTAAACAAAAACTTTCAAAGAAGATTATTTACACAAAAACCTTCTGTACAAAGATTAAGAGATTATTTAATGTATAAAAAAAAAAATTAAAAGAAAGATTTCTTAGGGCGGGTTTCTTACTCCTCAGTTAAACTAGGCTTAACTTGCTGTTAGATTAAACTCGAAACAAATTTTTAGCCGGACTTTAACCGATGATTGTGTTTTTTAGTTTTAGATTTAAACTCAGTTAACTTTGTTAGTAATGCCAAGTTTTCACTCAAAAACATAAACAATGAACAGCTGTTTTTTGCAAACAATACTTTTGTAAAATGGAAAATTTTGCAAAAATGTTAAAAAACATTTAAAATAAATATAAATAAAAGAAAATAATTCAGAAAACTGCAATTTACTTAAAATATTAAGATTTTGTTCTTCTGAAATCATTGTTTTATTGTTTTTGTTGTGTTCTTACTTATAACTTGAGTTTAATTGGCTAATAACACTCAGTTAAACTAAGATAATAAGTAAATTTACTGATATTGAAAAACACGAAACATATATTAAACCAGGTTTAAACAAAGATTAAAGATTATCTTTATAAGAAAAACTCGCCCTAAGTAACTTTACTGATAATTGAAAAATACGAAACATATATTAAACCAAGTTTAACTAAAGAATGAAGAACTCGCCCTTAAAAGAACTGTTTTAAGAAAACAAGTAAAACTCTCTTAGAGAAGACAATTTGTGGATAGATTCTAAAAGTTTCTCTCTAGATTATTTTCATTATAAAAAGTTTTCGCTCAGTTTTAAACTCCTTTAGAGTTAAAGTTAGTTTTGTATGATATACTTCGTCTACAATACATTTCGTTTAAGAATTCGTTTAAAAATTTGTTTTATTATTATTATTTTCATTCTTGCTATTTATAAATATAAAAAAACATGTATAAAAAATTGTTCGCATATACAAGAGAAAAAGTTTCATGTTTGTTAATACATGACGTCAAATTTCTGTTTTTTTTTTTCCTACAACATTTTCAAAAACGATATGTTGGTTTTAACTTAAGAAATTTGTTATTGCTGTTGTTAGATTTTCGAGATTTTTCTTTTGTTTTAAAACTATTTTTATATAAAAATATTGTAAAACATACTTAATTTGTACTTAAGCTTAAATTGTAGTTTATATATATAAAATAACACTAGTTTTTTTTTAGCTTAGATTATTATTACTATTTATACATATAAAAAAAAATAAAAAATTCACTGTGTTTATATAAAAACTATAGACTCCCTTTTTTAACTTTACAAAAAAAACTAGACTATTTTTTTATATATAAAAAGTTCACTTAAAATATTAATAAAAACAAACGTTTCAAACGTTTCTCTCTTAACTTAAACACTTGCTACATCTATTAAAAAAAAAGAGTCTAAACGTTATAACTCTTTTCAAACAAATGTCTCTCGAAAAGGAAAATAAAGTACTTAAATTAAAATAAATCAACAAATATTAAACAAAAATCTAATATTTTTATAAACGAAAGTTTATAAAAAAAGGATATTAAATTCAAGTAAAGTTTTTTTCTCTTTTTCTTGTTAATAAAAAGTAAGCAGGCGTCCAAAACATAACTTTGTCCAAAAATAAGTAGTTTATTTATAATACAATTTAGCTATAAGTTTAAATTTTAATAAAAGCTTTTTTGTTCTCTTCTAAAACTATACAATAGTTCACGTTTTAATTTAGCTTATACGAAAAACAAAAACTCTATTCGAATATATATCCTTTTTTCTTCCTATTCTGTTTACGTTAAATTATCTCAACGTTTTCATATTAAAAATTATAAAAAAATATGTTTAAACTAAACAAAACAAAAAAAAAACTTTGTTTGTATAAAAAATTTTACTAAAGAAAATGTGTGTTGTATATGATTTCTGTTTTTATCTGTTACCCTTTGTGATTTTCTTGTTCGAGTTTAAAATCCAGAGTATTTTAACGTAGATGCCAGCATGCATGAGTTTAATCATATATATGTGCGTTTAACTTTTGTTAATGTTGATGTTTTGCAGGGTAATTCTTTTTCTAGATTCTCTGTGGAGTTTTTACATTCATGACTGCGATCCTTTTCTAAGTCTAAGCTGGGCTTGCCCGGATGACAATAGTGATTGGTGTTCATTAGAAGATTAATATCTTTACCATGTTTAAGGCCAAAGGTGCTGAAGGAAGATAAATAACATAAATAATTCAATAATTCAGTTCAAGTTCTCATCTAGTTCTGTTCTAGTTTAGTTCTAGTTCAGTTTTAGTTCAGTTCTAGTTCAGTTCTAGTTCAGTTCTAGTTCAGTTCTAGTTCAGTTCTAGTTCAGTTCTAGTTCAGTTCTAGTTCTGTTCTAGTTCAGTTCTAGTTCAGTTCTAGTTCAGTTCTAGTTCAGTTCTAGTTCAGTTCTAGTTCAGTTCTAGTTCAGTTCTAGTTCAGTTCTAGTTCAGTTCTAGTTCAGTTCTAGTTCAGTTCTAGTTCAGTTCTAGTTCAGTTCTAGTTCAGTTCTAGTTCAGTTCTAGTTCAGTTCTAGTTCAGTTCTAGTTCAGTTCTAGTTCAGTTCTAGTTCAGTTCTAGTTCTGTTCTATTTCTGTTCTAGTTCAGTTCTATTCTATTCTGGTTCTATTCTGGTTCTGTTCTAGTTCTGTTCTAGTTCTGTTCTAGTTCTAGTTCTGTTTTAGTTCTGTTTTAGTTCTGTTTTAGTTCTGTTTTAGTTCTGTTCTAGTTCTGTTCTAGTTCTGTTCTAGTTCTGTTCTAGTTCTGTTCTAGTTCTGTTCTAGTTCTGTTCTAGTTCTGTTCTAGTTCTGTTATAGTTCTTTTCTAGTTCTTTTTAGTTCTGTTCTAGTTTTGTTCTAGTTCTGTTCTAGTTCTGTTCTAGTTCTGCTTTAGTTCTGTCCTAGTTTAGACGATTTTAAGCAAATAGCAAGTTCAAATACTTACGGATTTTGATTAAATTGATTACGATGTGGACTATGTATGGATGGAGTCTTGCAATTACGTTTCGAATAATGATGACCCACTCCAACGCCTATAATGAATACTAAGGCCAAAGCTAAAACACCAAAACCCCAATAAAAACTTTTACCAGCCAATTGTAACTTTTGTTCATCCCCAGCAGCGGTGGCCTGTAAAGGACCTAAAAAATGAAATAAAAAATATAGAAAAATTAATATCAATACCATAGTCACTTTACAAAAACAAAAACACTCACCATTAACAGAATTCATTAAATCATAAGGATCTACAGAATGTAAAGTAATCTTATTGTCATCATTAAATGAATTCGAAAGGAAATCTCCACCCATTGCGGTGGGCATATCCAATTCGGGAGCGCTAATATCGGGAACAATAGGATTTGAAATGCCACCAATAGAACCCATATTGTTGTACACATGTTTTTTCGTTAAATCTTCTTCAATATGAATTTGAGTATTGACTTGTGAGTCCAAATTGTTATCAGTAACAGCACCTAAATTAATGACGGGACCCTCGGCTACGACAGTACCACGTGTAGAGGATTTAGGACATAAATTCTTGGCTACTTTTTTGGTGGTATTCAGGGATTGTAGGAATGTTTTTGTACCAAATTTATGATTCGATGTGGAAAGACTTTTACATTCATGTGTCTGTTGATCCCAAGCACAGTTAGGATCTTGTAGACCCAAACAACTGGCGCAATCAACAACGTGAGCACAATGATGTAGCGGTACTGTGACCAAACTGCCATCACTTACCACCAATAAAGTGTTCGTGCTAGAGGATACTACTAATTCACGTACTGGTGTACCCACAGGTAATACTTGTAGTTCTGAGATTAATACAGTTTTTAAATTATCAATACTGGCTGAAGTGCCGCCATTCGAGGCGGTGGGTATATTAATGAATTTAGTAACTTTGCCATCATCTGTACCGGTATAAATGACATCGTGATAATCACCATTTAAAGCATGCACCTGAGGATCTATGGCTATGGTGGTGAGACGATGATGTAAATTGACTTTAGTTAAGAGGGGTCGTGAGTACACAGCTGGCACTGCCATTTCCATAAGTGGATGATTTTTAACAAAATTTACTGCTATCGAGGAGAGCGTACGAGAATCTTCAACACATTGTCCTGGTCTGGGTTCGGGAATTTGTTCTTCTTGTATGGGTAACCACTGGGATTGACTGTCTTTCTGGGATTTAAAACGTCCTTGGAAAGCTTCCATTATATCGTCAATGTTAAAAGCACAGACTGCTGATCCAGGTATGGCATTGACGGAAGTGGTAAAGACGGCATAAACTAAAGGATTCGATCCACTTTCAATAACGGGCGAAATGGCCTCTGTGTTAAGGAGATAAGAAAAAGGGAATTTGATTTTTATAGATAAGTCTATAAGAATGATTCATTTGCAAAATCAGTCCCAGTCCTGTCTTAGTTCTACTTCTGTTCTTGTTCTAGTTCTGTTCTAGTTCTGCTCTAGTTCTGTTCTAGTTCTGTTCTAGTTCTGTTCTAGTTCTGTTCTAGTTCTGTTCTAGTTCTGTTCTAGTTCTGTTCTAGTTCTGTTCTAGTTCTGTTCTAGTTCTGTTCTAGTTCTGTTCTAGTTCTGTTCAAGTTCTGTTCAAGTTCTGTTCTAGTTATGTTCCAGTTCTATTCTAGTTTTGATCTAGTTCTGTTAGAGTGCAACTTACGTATTTCATTAAAATAAAATGGATATTCTCCGGGCACCGAACAATTTAATCTGGCCTTTAAAAATGAAGTCCAACTTTTGCTTAAGGTATAAGGACCACCTCTATCATTTTTGCAAACTCTGCCCACACGCGAGTAAACAGTCTATAATTGAAATTCGAAAAGAAAAAGTTAATTATAAATAAAATATTTACCACAAGGTATTCTGATTACAAACCTTTCCCAAATTCATAAATTCCATAGCTATTTCACGGAAAAAGAACATTATAAAACCATTACGTTCTATAGCACCCACAAAGTCAGGCTGATTCAATTGTTTCAAATCATATTGTTCGGTACGTAGATTTTCTCTATAAATCAAAGGATCACCACCGGAAAAATCCGCCACAGTAGCACTATATAATTGATCATCAGCATAAGCATAGGTACTATTATGCATAGGACTATAGGGGCACAGACCCTGGGCCTCAACATCACGTACAATTTCATATGTGGGTTGGGAGGTAGTAGTTTGATTTTCATCAAAAATGGGAGCATAATGACGACAACGAGGTTTATATGAATTAGTGCCACACAATAGTATTTGTCCCTCTTTAAGACGTGCAAATACTCTGATATAATTATGACAATCTGATTCACGTTTACCCTTTAGGGCACACAATTCACGATCAGCATCTGATGAGTACCATTCGATGCGACTATTTTCACGTAAACCATTTAAACTTATATTATAGATAACATTTCTGTAAGAGATTATAATGATAATGGACAAAAAAGAGGAAATGAGTAAGATTAAATAAATATGAAAGATAAGATTTTAAAGATTTGGGCAAATGTAAATATGTTGTAATTTAAGTTGAAGATAAATTTATAAAGATCTTTTATGGTAGCATTAAGTTAAATACTTTCAAGATAAATAATACAATGACAAAATTTCTTATGTAAACCCAGAAATTATGTGCTGTTCTTAATTTAGTTTTTGATTAAGACTTTAGTTTAAAAAACTTAAAAGTTATACAACAAAGATATTAATTTAAAGAAAAAGTTAATATTTTATACAACTTTTAATACTGTTTCATCAAATTTAAAGGTCAAAACAGTTAATATTTCAAAAAATGTTAATCTTTTTAAATTCAACTTTTCTACAATTTCTTATATTTAATACAACAAAAAAACTGCCTGCATAAGTTTTATATAATAAACTAAAGCAATATGCTTTTGCCAGCAAAACTATAGACAAATTTCTTAATAAAATTTAATACAGTCTAACTTCACGAAACTTGAGCTTCTAAGAATTATTGAAACCAAAAAAATATTCGATCTTAAATGTCATTTATAGTAAACAAAAAAAAAAAAAAAATAATCAAATATTATGTTATTTAATACAAAATTACTTAAATTTCTTATAAAAGCAATAAAATATTTTAAAATAATATTTTGTTTGTAAAAGCAATATGTATGTTTAAGAGAAAAAAATATATAAAATACACTTACCTAGCGCCAACTAAAATCGTTGTATCATCATGATCCAATACTTTGAAATAGTCTGTAGTATTGCCAAAGAATTTGGCTAAAATTTTATCTTGTTCTGTAAATGAAATTAAAAGAAAATAAAATAAATAAACTATTTAAACAAATATATTAACAATATATAGTAAAATAAAAAAAAACTAGGAAGTGGTTTGTTTTATTGTCTATAGTAAATTTTGCTAAGTTAACATAATGTGACCGATAAGACAAAAATAGAGGACCTGACAATCCCAGCGAAATAAATTTTTAGGAATTAAACTTTTTTTCAAGGCAACTGTTTTTTTCTTAAGAGAAACAATCTGTCTAGAAATGAACTTGAACAGAAGCAGAACTAGAAGGGAACTAGAACAGAACTAGGACAAAACTAGAGTAAAACCAGAACAAAACTAGAACAGAACTAGAAGTGAACTAGATCTAAACGAGAACGGAATTAGAACTGAAATACAACTGAACTAAAACTGAACTAGAATTGAACTAGAACTGAACTAGAACTGAACTAGAACTGAACTAGAACTGAACTAGAACTGAACTAGAACTGAACTAGAACTGAACTAGAACTGAACTAGAACTGAACTAGAACTGAACTAGCACTGAACTAGAACTGAACTAGAACTGAACTAGAACTGAACTAGAACTGAACTAGAACTGAACTAGAACTGAACTAGAACTGAACTAGAACAAAATAGAAAAGAACTAGAAAAGAACTAGAACAGAACTAGAACAGAACTAAAACAGAACTAAAACAGAACTAGAACAGAACTAAAACAGAACTAGAACAGAACTAGAACAGAACTGGAATAGAACTAAAACAGAACTAGAACAGAATTAGAACAGAACTAGAACAGAACTAGAACAGAACTAGAACAGAACTAGAAAAGAACTAGAACAGAACTAGAACAGAACTAGAACAGAACTAGAACAGAACTAGAACAGAACTAGAACAGAACTAGAACAGAACTAGAACAGAACTAGAACAGAACTAGAACAGAACTAGAACAGAACTAGAACAGAACTAGAACAGAACTAGAACAGAACTAGAACAGAACTAGAACAGAACTAGAACAGAACTAGAACAGAACTAGAACAGAACTAGAACAGAACTAGAACAGAACTAGAACAGAACTAGAACAGAACTAGAACCGAACTAGAACAGAACTAGAATAGAACTGGAACAGAACTAGAACAGAACTAAAACAGAACTAGAACAGAACTAGAACAGAACTAGAACAGAACTAGAACAGAACTAGAACAGAACTAGAATAGAACTAAAACAGAACTAGAACAGAACTAGAACAGAACTTGAACAGAACTAGAACAGAACTAGAACAGAACTAGAACAGAACTAGAACAGAACTAGAACAGTACTAGAACAGAACTAGAACAGAACTAGAACAGAACTAGAACAGAACTAGAACAGAACTAGAACAGAACTGGAACAGAACTGGAACAGAACTAGAACAGAACTAGAACAGAACTAGAACAGAACTAGAACAGAACTAGAACAGAACTAGAACAGAACTAGAACAGAACTAAAGAAGAACTAGAAAAGAACTACAACAGAACTACAACAGAACTAGAACAGAACTAGAATAGATCTAGAACAGAACTAGAACAGAACTAGAACAGAACTAGAACAGAACTAGAACAGAACTAGAACAGAACTAGAACAAAAGTAGAACAGAACTAGAACAGAACTAGAACTGAACTAGAACTGCACCACAGCTAGAATAGAACTAGAATAGAGCTAGAATAGAATTGAAATAGAACAGAACTAGAACAGAAATAGAACTGAACTAGAACTGAACTTGACTGTAGTCTTGCTAATAGTCTTGTCTATAGTAAAGTCTATATTCTAGAATAGACTCTAATCTACAAAAGCTCGTCTCTAATGTTTATATTAAATAACAGTTACTTACAAAAAATCTTATAAACTATAAATTATTTTTGAAAATTTAATTAAAATAGATCATTGCTCTAATTTGCTCCTTTTTTCTTCCCAGCTTTCTTTTTTGTTTTTTTTTTTTTTTTTTTGTAAATTTAGTTTATGTGAAATTCATAAAATTACAATAAACTTTTTTGCTATTTGGCGAACAAGCACTTTTTGACAAATACTCGTGCTGATAAACTTAGCGAAACAAAAAACAATTTAATTGGTCACGTTATGTTTTTTTTTAGCAAGTTATAATTAAATTAGAAATATATACAAAAAAAAAATACTAGAAAAAAAGTGATAGAAATTAGAAAATAAAGATTTCAAACAGATGTAAAATCAGTAGCCTACTAGCAAACGTAACATAACCATATACTTACTAGATTGTAAATCTGGTCTAACATCAGGCATCCATGCTATGATGGGGCATATTAAATAAGCCATAGAAATTAGCAATAATAATGATACATTGCAGACTTTGTTGGCTGCTGCTGCTGATGTTGCTACTGTGGTTGGTGATGGTGATGTTGTTGTTGTTTTTGTGGTTGGCATGATGTTGCTGCTTCTATGTTGTTTACCACGTTTGCTTGTGATTTTATTTAAACTAAATAGAGCTTGTAATTTAAACATTTTTTATTGTTGTTGGGTGTTGTTATTATTAAAAGTGTTTCACAAAAATTTCCCGTAATTATTTTAATTTTAAAAATTAACAACAGTTTTTTTCGTACTATTGCTGTTGTAATTTGTTTTGATGTTAATAAACCATAAAACCCTGAAGGTGAAAAAGTATGGGTTAACTGGTGGTGGTTTTGGTTTTTTTCTGCTTGGAATTTCAAATTTTTGTTTAATTGGGGTGTTGATGAGGATGATTCACTTTTATTTGTTGTTGTTGTGGGTTGTAGAAACAAACCCCCCTTTGTTTTTGTAAAGCAAAGGGGTGTTTTTTTAGTTTATTAACTCCATTCTTAAGCAAAACATTTGTTTTCGGTTTTCAGCCAACTTTCTTAAGCTGCTGGTTTATTTATTTAATATTCCTTATGGATGCTTACTAATTTGCTCAATATTGTTGTTTTTTTAATTTTCCTTTACTTTGTTAAACAAATTGAAGTCAATGTCGTGTAAAATGGGGGTTTCAATTACTTTGAAAACCAAACATTTATCATAATACTTTAAATGGATTTCAAAACACAACCACAATTAGGTTTTCAACTCAAAAATTATAGCTGTTCAAATGTTGGCAAATATCTGCGCGTTGTTTGGTCTGTAATGAGAGAGAAAAAAAATTGTAATAAAAATTTAATTTTTTTTGTTTTAAACTTTACATTGACATACTAATGTATGTAGTTTGTTTTTTAATTTTTTTAAATAAAACCTTTATAGAGGTTTTATAATATCAATTACAATTTTTACAATATGTTTGTAATTGTTTTTCGTTTTTTTTTTAATTATAGTGTAAAATTTCGAAATTGCAATAAACTGGCATATGGTATGAAAAAGAAATTGAGTCATTATTTTTTCAATTTGCATAAAAATTTACAAAGGAAATAAAGAGAAAATAAAATACTTGAAACAGAAAATTAATTATAACGTGTGCCAGGCACAGGAAACTTTTAAACAAAGGATAAGGGTTAAAAGATGTTAAAGTCCATTTCTTCGAAAATAATGTAAAAAAATAAAATTTAATTAAAAAAAAATTACAATTCACATGTAGTTCAGTTTTAGTTTAGTGTAGTTCAGTTCTATTTCAGTTATTGTTCAGTTTTGGTTCAGTTCTAGTTCGTTTTAGTTCAGTTCTAGTTCAATTCTAGTTCAGTTCTAGTTCAGTTCTAGTTCGTTTTAGTTCAGTTCTAGTTCAGTTCTAGTTCAGTTCTAGTTCAGTTCTAGTTCAGTTCTAGTTCAGTTCTAGTTCAGTTCTAGTTCAGTTCTAGTTCAGTTCTAGTTCAGTTATAGTTCAGTTATAGTTCAGTTATAGTTCAGTTATAGTTCAGTTATAGTTCAGTTATAGTTCAGTTCTAGTTCTGTTCTAGATCTGTTCTAGTTCTGTTCTAGTTCTGTTCTAGTTCTAGTTCTGTTCTAGTTCTGTTCTAGTTCTGTTCTAGTTCTGTTCTAGTTCTGTTCTAGTTCTATTCTAATTCTATTCTAGTTCTATTCTAGTTCTGTTCTAGTTCTGTTCTATTTCTGTTCTAGTTCTGTTCCAGTTAAGTTCTAGTTCTGTTCTAGTTCTGTTCTAGTTCTGTTCTAGTTCTGTTCTAGTTCTGTTCTAGTTCTATTCTAGTTCTATTCTAGTTCTGTTCTAGTTCTGTTCTAGTTCTGTTCTGTTCTAGTTCTGTTCTAGTTCTGTTCTAGTTCTGTTCTAGTTCTGTTCTAGTTCTGTTCTAGTTCTGTTCTAGTTCTGTTCTAGTTCTGTTCTAGTTCTGTTCTAGTTCTGTTCTAGTTCTGTTCTAGTTCTGTTCTGTTCTGTTCTAGTTCTGTTCTAGTTCTGTACTAGTTCTGTTCTAGTTCTGTTCTAGTTCTGTTCCAGTTATGTTCTAGTTATGTTCTAAATGACTTAATTTTCAAAATCCTCTATGTCAACAAATGGTTATAAAGAAACCTCCACCATTGTTCTTAAGTTCAATAACATTTTCCTAATCACATATTTAACATTTCTTTACCAAGTTCATGGTGATGTGTAATATGTAATTCTTTAGACAATTGTTTAATAAAGCAACGCCCTCATAAAAACAATAATAATAATAAATACCTTTAATAAGTTATTCACTAAAATTACTTTTTTTTAGATAGACTAAAATTCACAAAAAAAAAAAAAAATATTCGTGATTAAGTGACAATTAATTTTTTTTTGAAAATTTATAGAAAAAATAGATAGCGTGTCTGCTGCACCTAAAGACGACATATATTAATTGTTATTAAATCAATGTCACTTATAGGGGGGGTTCAAAATTTAATAAGGGTTGTGCACAAATGTCGTTTAAGAAATTTATAAATCGTTTAAGAAATCAATTTAAGTTTCAATAAATTAAAATTATTTCAATATTTTAACACTTTATTAAAGTTAGAACAATTTGACACTTGTTTCAATAATAATGAAATCGATGTGAAACTATTGACAGTTAATCACTTTTAAGTGTTTAATAATTATTTCACTATTTGACAGCCGGTGATTTTTCATACATTATTAAAAACACTTTTATGTAAATTAAAGAATTTTGTTATTTTTTTATTTATAAATTAAAATTTTTACAACGCAATTTATAAATCAAGATTTATGTTTTTTTATTTCAATGTTTGTTTATTTCTTATCCATTGCTATTAAAGAGTGATGGCGGTTCTCTTTATTTATAATATAATATTTTTTGTCAATCTGACAGTTTATTTGGTTGTTAAGTTTGACAACAACACTGACACCAAACACTTGTTTTTTTAAAAACACTTTTGGAATTTTAGATTTATAACAATTATAAAACATTATAAATGAAATTTGTTTAAAGCTTTTACAAGTTTTCTTTAAACTATTAGGAGTTTTTACACAAAAAAAACTTGTTTTTGTTTTAAAAGGTTTTCAATATTTGTTAATAATTATATATGTGGAGTAATTTGAGATTTTTTTTCTCAAAGTGTAAATTGATGTTTTTCAAACAGGCAATGATAATGATGATTATTATTTAATTTCTGTTTTTAAACATTTTGCAAATTAAAACCATAAATCTTAACTTTAAACATACTTTTGTTGTTGTTGTTTGTAGTATTCCACTTTTCTACTTTCAATATAAGAACCAAGAAAACTTCTTAACAAGATCTTGTCAAACTTTAAGCCTGCGGCACTTGCTATTTAAAACACTTTTAAAACTCTATTTTTTAAACCCAAAAGGTAAATGTTAACTTTTTTTTATTATTTTTCTTGTTTTTTTTTTACGTTTTCTTCTAGTATTTTTATTTAACTTCCTTATAGCACCAATGTCTTTTTACAACTATTTTAAGGTTGTTTACATTTTGTCAACTCATCATAGTTTTCTTCTACACGAATTTCTTAAAAAAAAATAAACAAAAAAACAATTCTCACACACTAAATAACAATAATAATAGTATGGTTGGTTATTACTTTGCCATTTAGTTTTGTAGTGTTGTTGTAGTTGTTTTTTACCTTTTTGGTGGTTAGTTTACAAAAACAAAACCAACAGTTACAATACTTAGGGGAGAGCAAGCAAGCGAATGAGCGAGAGTTTAATATTTGTTATTTTGTTTAAAAGAAATTACCCATGAAAAAGCAAAGCATCAAGTAGAGTTTTTGTTGATGTTGTTGTTGTTCACTATACAGGTAACATTTTCATATGTTAACAATTACACTAACAATTATTGTCATTCATAAAAATTACCCACAATAGAGAAAGTTTGTAGGGTGTTGGTGGCAAGTCACACAAGAGAGAAAATGGTGAGAGAGAGAGGTAGCAATGAAAACTCAAATGAGGGAGTTAATGTTAAAAATGTAAGTGTAATGTTAGTAATAGCAATTATAACAACAAATAAAGGTTATTATGCCCCTATTAGTTTAATGAAATATCACTAAAATTTCCCAAATAAAAGTGGGTAATTTTGTTGAAATGTTTATCTTAAATATGAAATTCGCAGAAATTATAAATAATTTTGAATTGATAAGTATTTTAATGTTGAGAAAAATAACATGTTTATCTTATTTTGAAAAGAGATATGATATTTTTTCAACAGAAACATGACCAGAATCAAATCTATTCTATAGTCTGGAATATACATTAGTCTGGACTAGACTTAAGTCTGGCCTATAGTCTATAGTTTGGACTATACTTGGTCTATAGTCTGGATCATGCTTTTGTCTATAGTCTTGACTATACTTTAGTCTGGACTATACTACAGTCTATAGTCTGTACTATAATCATGTCTATAATCAGAGATATAACATGGTCTTTAGTAAGGTCTATAATCTAGTTTATAGTATAAAGTCCTATCAATAATCTAATCCATATTCTGAATTGTAATTCATATTATAGAACTACGGTCTATAATATTAATTATAGTCTAGTCTATAGTATAGGTTATAGTCTACAGTCTTGACTAGTCTATGGAGCATAGGGCGCCAATAACAACCGACCGCCAACGGATCCGGTTATTTGGAATAGCTCTTAATTGATTTCAGGTTATACATATGTTTTTCATTTCGGATTCCGTGTATCGTCGCCATGTGTTACGTGGTCTGCCGTCTTGTCGACCTGACTGGTGAAATAGGTTCCATCTTAATACATGCTTGGCCACATTGTCATCATGCCTAAGCATAGTATGTCCAATCCAATGCCACTTGCGTTCACGTATGACTGTAGCTATAGGCTTTTGGGCAGTTTGTGATAATAGCTCCGAGTTTGAGATGATTCTAGGCCAGAATATGCGGAGTATTCTTCTGACGCAACGGTTCACAAAGTTTGTAGTCGGTGGGTAATGCTACGACCTACTTTCCAGGTTGTACATCCATAGAGAAGTTGATGTTTGCTTTAAAAATCGGTATTTTAGTGCGAAGGCTGATCTTGTTACTTTGCCATATTGGGGACAATATACAAAAGGATGCTCTTGGCTTATTGATCCTTCTATCAACATCCACTAGTCTAGTAATTAGTCTGGACTATGATCTAAACCATAGCCTAGTATATAGTCTAGTCTAGAGTCAAATCTATTTTATAATCTAGTCTACAGTCTACGTTTAATGCTGATCTTTTCATTGAAAAGTATTACAGAGTAAGTGATCTAAATCATTGAGTTCATTTATAAAAAGAGCAAATAAGAAAAAGACCAGTCTCCCACTCTCCATCTATTTACCATTAAGTATGTGTATATGTAATATGTAAATGTATTTTTTTTTTCACATGTACACTTTTCTTCAAAGGTGAATGAGATTAAAAGTGAAATAAACTAGAAGAAGCACAAACTAAATAGAAAAACAAACTGTCACACATGTTTTTCACAAAGAGCTGTCACTATTGTGTTATTCATAAAGTTTACCTAAGTATAGGTGAGTGAGAGAGAGAGTAGTAGGTGTATGCTGATGATACTCATGTAAAAGTAGTTGGGAAAAAAACAAATAAAAAGAAAGAAAATATGACTAAATGTGAAAAACACAATGAAAAATAGTAGGAAAATCACGTGCGGGAAAATTTACGTTTTTTTCTTAAACACTCGTTTCTTAATGATAGTGGAAAAACATTAAAGCATTGGAAATATGTTAGAAAAAATTAGTAACTAATTTAAATACGTGACATTTTCAGGGCTGCTGTTTGTTGAAAATTTTTAACATATTTAAAATGTTTGGCTATAAAATTTCATAAGAATTTTTGTTAACAATTAGTGTTTTAAAGTTAGTAGGTGAGTAGTTTTAAATAAGCTAAGTGTGTGGGAATTTTATGTGGTGCCAATGTTTTATTTTTTTTTGGTAATTGTTTAAAAACACGTAAAATCCACTTGTTTTTCCTATTTTGTAACAGCTGGACCATTGTGAGTTTTTTTACAAAAATAGCACACAGCACATATCATTTTTGGAAAAAAAGAAATTAAATGAATGAAATGCTTTGATTTCTTTATGATCTTGGATAATGGAGAAGATATCTTTTAGTATAAAAGCGTGAGTTTGTGTTATAGTGATCGTTATGCTTGTTGTGTATATGTGTGTGATAATGATGTGATGGATTTATGGCATGTTCTTGCTTTGCTTTAATAGTTTATATAGTATACAAGCTTAATAAGTAATTTAGAATGAGAGAATTATTATAAATTTTTATAAGGTTAATTATATGTGGACATTACATAGTAAATAACATAAAAACGAGGGCTATATGAGAAGTCATTATCACCTCTAATGCCAATAGAAATGAACATTTTGTACTGTTGAAATTTTCATTACCCTCAAAGTGAAAATTGCTATCGTGTACAATTCATTCACAACAATAGAATAGTCTATAGTCTGGCCTATAGAATAGTTTAAGGTCTGGACTATAGAATAGTCTGGACTATAGAATAGTCTATAGTCTGGACTATAGAATATTCTATAGTCTGGACAATGGACTATAGAATAGTCTATAGTCTGGACTATAGAATAGTCTATAGTCTGGACTATAGAATAGTCTATAGTATGGACTATAGAATAGTCTATAGTCTGGACTATAGAATAGTCTACAGTCTGAACTATAGAATAGTCTATAGTCTGGACTATAGAATAGTCTATAGTCTGGACTATAGAGTAGTCTATAGTCTGGACTATAGAATAGTCAATAGTCTGGACTATAGAATACTCTATAGTCTGGACTGTAGAATAGCCTATAGTCTGGACTATAGAATAGCCTATATTCTGGATTATAGAATAGTCTATAGTCTGGACTATAGAATAGTCTATAGTCTGGACTATAAAATAGTCTATAGTCTGGACTATAGAATAGTCTGGACTGTAGAATAGTCTATAGTGTAGACTATAGAATAGCCTATAGTCTGGATTATAGAATAGTCTATAGTCTGGACTATAGAATAGTCTATAGTCTGGACTATAAAATAGTCTATAAATAGTCTATAGTCTGGACTATAGAAAAGTCTATAGTCTGGACTATAGAATAGTCTATAGTCTGGACTATAGAATAGTCTATAGTCTGGACTATAGAATAGTCTATAGTCTGGACTATAGAATAGTCTATAGTCTGGACTATAGAATAGTCTATAGTCTGGACTATAGAATAGTCTATAGTCTGGACTATAGAATAGTCTATAGTCTGGACTATAGAATAGTCTATAGTCTGGACTATAGAATAGTCTATAGTCTGGACTATAGAATAGTCTATAGTCTGGAATATAGAATAGTCTATAGACTGGACTATAGAATAGTCTATAGACTGGACTATAGAATAGTCTATAGTCTGGACTATAGAATAGTCTATAGTCTGGACTATAGAATAGTCTATAGTATGGACTATAGTCTATAGTCTGGACTATAGAATAGTCTATAGTATGGATTATAGTCTATAGTCTGGACTATAGTCTATAGTCTGGACTATATTCTATAGTCTGGACTATAGAATAGTCTATAGTCTGGACTATAGAATAGTCTATAGTCTGGACTATAGAATTGCCTATAGTATGGACTATAGTCTATAGTCTGGACTATAGAATAGTCTATAGTCTGGAATATAGAATAATCTTGAATAATCTTGACTATAGTCTATTCCATATTCTGGACTATAGTTTAATCTATATATTGGACTATAGTTTTGTAGACTGTAGACTATAGCATGATCTTTCATTTGAATTGTATTTTCTTCTATTGTCTGGACTATGACCTAATCTTTAGTCTGTTTGAAAATACTTTCCAGTTAGCCGTCGTATTTCTGAATTCCTATTTAAAACAAGGTTAGAGCTTAGTTTAAATCATACATATTATCAGCTTATTTGTACAAGTTTTATTATTCGTTTTAATTAAACTTAAACATTTTTATGTGTGTCTGTATTTGTTGTGATTTTATTTATGGGGGTGTAGCGGTAATTAATTAAATACGTTATTAAAGAAGATCTTGTGGTATTTATAATAATTTAAATAAATTTTGCTTAAATGTATAAATTTTTTGCAAAAATTTACATACCAAAGACAATTAGTTTAAATGGTTTTTATTAAACATTTACTTATACAAAAAAAAACTAAATAAATAATTAATTCCTTTTAAGCGTGCTTTAAGTAATTGTTTAAAAATAATAATAATAACAATAACATCACTAGAATTTTAATAAAAAAATAGGCAACACTTAATAAAAAATACAAAGTATGTTTAAAAAAAAAAAAGAAAATAATAGTTAAACAATTCTTTTTTTCTTTTTCTACATGTTAAGAATAGTCATTATGCCAATCAAAATATAGCACAAAAGAATAATAATTTTATAAAAAAATCATAAAAAAAGAAACATGTATAAAAAAAGAAAAAAAAACACCAACAATAATATATTTATTATATAAAACTTTTTGGTAAACGTAATATTTAGCACAAAAGCTTTCAACTACCAAACATTTGTACCTCCCGATCTTAAGCTGACTTTCAACAACAATAAACAGGTAGAACACAAACAATATATTGTTTGTAGAAGTATTAAAACCTACAACAACTTTACCATAAAAGTAATAAAATTATTGAATAAAAAAAATATATATTGTATATTTTATTGCACGATCATTAAATCTTTTTTTATAACTCTTTCTATCAAGCATTCTAATGTTAATAGCAAACAACAACAACATCACACTAAGAAGTTTTGTGGTAGATAATTTGTAGATGTGAACAGTTGTAAAGGAATTAGAAATAAAACACTTAAAGAAATTTTGAGAAAAAATAAAAGTTTTGGTAAAAATTAAAATTTTTTATAAAAAAATATAATCTGATCTGTAGTTTAGACCAAAGTCTGCTCTATAGTATAAAGTATAGTCTGATATATAGCCTGGAGTTTTATATTGACTATTGTTTAGACTATTGAATATAATATAAACCGGTGTAAAGTTTGGAATGTTGTCTGGTCCTTAATTTGCACCACAGTCTTATGTTTAGCTCGAACTATAGTTTGGTCTATATTTTGGACTATAGTTTCTGTTATTATGCTGGCAATTATATGGGCTTTATTCAGAAGTCTGTTCTTTATATAATATAGTCCATAGTTTGGAATATGTTCTGATCTAAAGTCTGATATCTATCTTATCTTTATAGAATGAAATATAGACAAGTGCTATAGTCTAGACTATAGAATAGAATATAGACCAGTGTAAAGTCTGGACTGTAGTCTGGTCCTTACATAGAATAAATAGAATAGTCTGGTCCTATAGAATAAAATAGAAAATGGTGCATAGTTCGGTCTATATTTTCTGTTATTATATTGGCAATTATCTGGGCTTTAGTAAGAAGACTTTTCCTTATATAGAATAGTCTTTGAAATATGTTCTGATCTAAAGTATGCATTATTCTCTATCAAAAGTGTAGTCTGATCTCTGAAGTATATTCCAGACTATAGTCTGAACTATAAAATGGAACATAGTCTATTTCATATTCTAAACTATTGTCTTTTCTATAGAGTATGATAGGGTCTGGTCCATAGTTTGGGTAATGGTCTGGTTTAAAATCTGAACTATAGTCTTATCTTCTAATCTGGCCCATATTCTGGACTATAGAATGGAATATAGACTAGTCGGGACAATAGTGTATTCTATAGTCTTATGGTTTGCATTATTACCTGGCCTATTGTCAGAAGTATAGTCTGGTCTTTGCAGTGTAGTCTAGCCTGAACAATAATCTATACTATAGACTGGAATAAAGTCTGTTTTATATAATCTGGTCCATAGTTTGGGCAATGGTTTGGTTTAAAGTCGGAACTTTAGTCTTATCTTTAATCTGACTATAGGAAGAAATATAGACCGGTACATAGTCGGGACTATGTTGTGGTCTAAAGTCTGGAGTATAGGCTGATCTATATAGTCGAGGCTATAGTTTTGTTTATGGTTTGCATTATTGTCTAGACTATTGTCAGGAGTATAGTCTGATCTTTGGACTATAGTCTAAACTATAATCTGGTCTATAGACTGGAATATTGTTAAGTCCATAGTTTGGACTATGATCTGGTCTTAAGACTAGACTCTAATCTGATCTAAAGCCTGGGCTATAGTCTGATCTATAGTATGGATTATAGTCTGTTCTGGAATATAGTCTGGACTATAGTTAGCTATATGGATTGGTTTTTATTCTGTTTAAAAATCTGGTCTAAAGACTTTGGAGTCAAAGACTGGAATAAAGTCTGTTTCATAGTCTGGTCTTGTTTATAGACTGGAATATAGTCTAGTCCATAACGTAAGCAGTGGTCTGGTTAAAATCCTGAGCTATAATCTTATCTCAAATGTGGTACATAATTTGGGCTATAATTCGGGACTATAGTCTTGAGTATATTCTGATCTATAGTCTGGACTATAGGTTTGTTTATGGTTTGTATTATTGTCAGGAGTATAGTTTAGTCTTTGGAGTATAGCCTATAATCTAGACTATAGAATGGAATAGTGTGGTGGATAGTTTGTACTATGGTCTGGCCTAAAGTCTGGACTATAGTTTGATATATAGCCGGGCTTATGGTCTAATCTATAGTATGGTTTTTATTCTGTTTAAAAGTCTTTGAGCCTTATGCAAAAACGATTATTAAAGTTAACAATGGTTTACTGCACACTTTTTCCATATAAAAACAGGTTTTAACAACCATTGTTAACTTAATAATCTTTTTTGCATAAGGCGGTTTAAATTTAGGGCTATAACCTAAATTATAATCAAGACTATAGACCGAACTGTAGGCTGAATGATAGTATGGTTAATAGTTTAAACTATTGTCAGGTGTAAAGTCTCAATCAAGGCTTTAATATGAGCTAAAGTCTAAACTATAGTCTGCACTATTATATGGACTAAAGTCTTAACTATATTAAGATCAGACCGCGACCGCGGATGCAGTTTTAGTTTTTGTTAGTTATTTTCTTCTGTATGGAAAATTTTCGGTTTTGAAGGGGTGGGGGGGATGTTGTCTAATTTCCATTTCGCCCCGTAGATCCGCGCCTGATCTAGTAAGGAACTATTATTAGGACTATAGGAACTATATATTAAAACTATATGACTTTAAGCTAAACAAAAGTCTACTATAGACTGAACTATAGTCTAAAATTTTAGAACATAACCTATTCTATAGCCTAATATCTTAAAAGTTTAAAAATTTCAAAAAGTTTTAAACTTTTCTAATTAAAATCTAAATGTTTTAATTGTTATAATTAACCAGTATAAAAAAATTTATAAATATTTACCTCTTTTGCTTAAAGTTCTCATAAAGTGAACTAAAAAAAGGTGCAATTTCTAAATATGTATGTGTATGTATTAGTTAAGGAATTTCTTGGCAAAATATCTAGCAGATACAAATTAACTAGTTCTAATACAAATTCCCAGAAGAACACAAAAAAAAAGTTTCTTTTGCAGAAAAACAAAAGAAAATTAAACAAATCAATTAAAAGAAAAAAAATGATTGCTTGTTGGGTTATACATATATATAGGACAGCAGAAAATTAAACATTTTAATATTGATTGTGTAGTATTGTTAAACAAAAATGATTTGTTTTTTTTCTGGTTAATTCATTATTTATTTATATTATACAAATACATATAAACTTGTACTTTTAAATGTATGTATCTAGATATATTTGTATATATTATATTATCTATTATAAACAAAGACTTGTGTGTGTGTTTAAAAAAAAAAAAAAACATGTTTTGTTTTATTAAATTTTTTTTTTTTGTTTTAAAATTTACAAACCTAACAAAATGTAAAAAAAAACAAAGCTTGACTCATAGTTAAGTTTAATAGTTAGTTATAACAATATCTATCTGCTACTATTAAATAGAAACAAAAAGTTATAAAAACATAAAAAAAAAACTTTAAACAAAAACACAGACAATAAAATATAAAAAAAAATCTCCACAAAAGAAACTTATATTTTAAACCACACATTATATTAATGGCTTGTCAATCTAATGTAAGGTTTATTTTCGGGGGTTTTAAATCAAAAAAATTGTTTAGTGTATTTTAACAGTTTCACAGCTGAACCTTTTTCTTTTGGTTATTTTACCAAAGACACCAGGGGTCAAAAGTATGTTAGTGACTCAATATGTAGTTATAAATAAAAATTTATTTAAGCTCAAAAGCTGTTTAGAATAAATAATTTTTATTTATAAATAAATAATTAAAATTAGCTTTGCATTCCCTTAACTAGGTCAGAGTAATGTATAAGGTAACTAGTAAAGTATTCATTTTTTTCGTATACATTTTTATGTTTTTTATTTTATTGTTTAATAAATACCAACTAATTAAAAAAATATATATTAATGTTGCTTTAAATGCCTTTATTTTTATGCTAAATGTTTTAAATTATAAATGCATAAAAAAATTTAAAGAAAATCATAATTTTTATGTGTTTCTTTAAACAATGGCTTTTATTTTTAGCCCTAAATTAGTCTATTGTCTGTTAGAAAACACCTTGATGAGTTGACTATGAACAGTTTAACAATAATTTATGGATTTGTAATAGATTATATTTAAAGCTTTTTAAATAACATAAAGAAAAATAGGTCAAAATATTATTACTAATAGGTCGGGTTCTTATGGTAAGATAAAATATATACACTCATATCACCAATCATAATTTCACTTTTTTTCGTTCACTAACTTTTTTGTCGTGAAAAAATGCACCTGTTGTGATATTTGTAAATATTAAACAGATGTTCTATACAAAATCCGCTATTGTGAATGAATTATTCACAATAGCAATTTTCTCTTCGAGGGAAATAAAAAATTTCAGGGGAACAATATTTCAAACTAAAGTCAGAAGTATAAAACTTAACGACTACAGTCCGACTAGTCATGACTCATGTCTATAGTAAGACTATAGAAGTACCTATAATCAAGACAATAGTGCAGACTTAGGTCAAGAGATTACTAGCAGACGATAGTCAAAAACCATAGACCAGACTATTGTCCAGAGTTTGGTCTACTATATGCGAACCAACTAATAATCCATAGTCTAAAATATAATGCATATTATATACAAAAAGTCAAAACAATAGTTTAGACTAAAGTCAGAATTATAGCACTTGAAGACTAGAGTCCATAATCTAGCTAAAGTAAGAATACAGTAGGGCCTATAATCAGGACTATAGTCTAGACTTAGATCAAGAATAAAGTCCAGGTTATAGATCAAAACCCCTGCTACAATCCGGACTAAAGTCATGACTAAAGTAAGAATACAGTAGGGCCTATAATCAAGACTAAAGTCCAGATTTTGTTCAAGAATATAGTCCAGTTTATAGTCCAAAATCACAGCTATAATCAAGACTAAAGTAAGAATACAATAGGGCCTATAATCAAGACTATAGTCCAGACTTCAAGATCAAAAATATAGTACAGGTTATAGTCATGACTATACTTTAGAGTGTAACCAGAATATAGACCACACTATAGACGAAACTATATTCCAGACTATGGATTAACTATAGTCCAGACTATGGACTAAACTATAGTCCAAACTATGGACTAAACTAAAGTCCAGACTATGGACCAAATGATAGCCTCTACAAGACCAAACTAAAATCCATATAATCCAGACTATATACCAAATTATAATCCAGACTATAAATAAAACTATAGCCCAGAATATAGACCCAACTACAGTCCACATATAAACCAAACTATAGTCCTCACTATATTATATTCCATATATAGACCAAACAATAATCTAGACTATAATTCAAACTTTAGACAAAACTATAGCCCAGATTATAGTCAAAACTATAGCCCAGACTATAGGCAAGACTAAAGCCCAGAAAAGAGACAAAACTATAACCCAGACTATAGACAAAACTATAGTTCAGATCATATACAAAACTATAGTTCAGACTGTAGACTAAACTATAATCCAAACTATAGACCAAAAGAAAATCTTAACTAAAGTTCAATAATAGTCGAGACTATAGACCAAACTACAGTCCTAACTATAGACCACATAATAAACCATCTTATAATCCACACTATAGATCATATTATAGTCTACATTATACTCCAAACTATAGACCAAAAGAATGTTCACACTAAAGATTAAATAATAGTACAGACTATAGTCCAAAACTACAGTCCAACAAAAGACCATCCTAAAATCCATACTATAGATCAAATTTTAATCCAGACTGTAGAACAAACTATTCTCCAAACTGTAGACCAAACTGTAATCCAAATTATACACCAAACTATACTTCAGAGTATAGATCAAACTATAATCCAAACTACAGTCCAACAAAAAACCATCCTAAAATCCACACTATAGATCAAATTATAATCCAGACTATAATATAAACTATACTCAAAACTATAGACCAAACTAAAATCCATATTAAAGACCAAACTATTATCCAGACTATAGACCAACCTAAGTCCAGACTGTAGACTTAACTATTATATTATAGTTCAGACTATATTTTAAAATTTTGATCAAACTTTAGTCCAAACTATAAACCATACTTTAGTTTATTCGAAAAACCACATTTTAGTTCAAACTATTGGACAAATTATACTCCAAACTATAGACCACACTATAGTCCAAACACTATTATGTCCGATTTAGGAAGTGGTTATTTAAATCTTAAATTTATTTAAATGCTCTTCATATTATGACTAAAAAGTAGTTTCCTCTTTCTAATTGATAACAATAAGTCTACAAATCGATAAGAATGAATCACTTGAGTTTCCAAGAATTGTCGATGGCCATGTATCTAGCAATTTCTAAAAGTTGCCCTTAACTTAATAAACTTTTAACATTTTTTGAACAAAATTGATAAAATGTGCACTATGTTTGGAATAAAAATTTAAATTTTGCGGAAAATGAGATAAATAAATTAATGTAAATGAAAACTTTTTAACAAAATTACATTTACTAATCAAATAACTAACATTTATTTAACTTTTCATGGGGTTGTTAACAATAACGAACAAAAAAAAATTGTATAACAAAAAGCTATTGTCAAGTACATAGATACATACTCTCTGTACATACATATAGTACGTTCAAAAATCAAATTGAAGTGAAAATTAATTGTAATTATACAAAACGTAGTTTAGTTTTGAAAAAAATACAAAAAAAAAAGGTTTCAATTTATTACGGAGTATGAATTATATTACAAAAACCTCAAACCAGTTTTATAAATATTTTGTTAAGGAATTTATCTAAAACGTAAATTTTTATAGTAAAAAAATCTCAAATGACGTTTTAATCTTTATGGTTTTTTAACAAATGTATCTCATTTTTAATTACTTTTAAAAATTTTAATAAATATTTAAACAATAAACAAAATTTACATTATTTAAACAAAAATATTCAACCAAAAAAATACCATAATAAATAGCATTTATATAAAAATAATTGTTTAATTACTAAATATAAACAAATATGTTTATATGTATGTGTGTGTACGTATCTACAAGTTTGCTAGTGTATCTTTAAAAGTATAAATATAATGTATCTTTTGAATGTTTTGCATTCATAATTTTAATATTTCGAGGAATTAAGTTTTTTTATAAAAACACATGCGTTTTATTCGCTTGTTTTCTACGGAGCATGTGTTGTGTTAAGATTATTAATAATGCACCCTGGTACTATTTTAGGAGGTGATAAGTTTTTTTTATAGGGAAAACAAACAAACAACTTCTAAAATTAACATATAGCAATACTAAAGGTGTGCAATGAAATTTAATTATTGTTAAGAAACTATTTAAGATAAATATTTTACGCTTTGAATAATGCAATAATAAAAAACACTTGCTGTTTTAGGATTACGAAAAATTCCTAGGAATTAAATTGGTATAAACATTAAATTTGGTAAACTTATGTATGTATATGTATATATTATTTAAATTTTAATTAATTTCTTAAGTATTACTTCCAACAATTGTTTATTGTTCTTCCCAAAAAAGGGGAGATGCAATGATGACGTCAATAATTCAGAATAGAGCAAAGTTTGGTCTATAGAATAGAGCAAAGTTTGGTCTATAGAATAGAGCAAAGTTTGGTCTATAGAATAGAGCAAAGTTTGGTCTATACAATAGAGCAAAGTTTGGTCTATACAATAGAGCAAAGTTTGGTCTATACAATAGAGCAAAGTTTGGTCTATTCAATAGATCAAAGTTTGGTCTATACAATAGAGCAAAGTTTGGTCTATCGAATAGAGCAAAGTTTGGTCTATCGAATAGAGCAAAGTTTGGTCTATCGAATAGAGCAAAGTTTGGTCTATCGAATAGAGCAAAGTTTGGTCTTTCGAATAGAGCAAAGTTTTGTCTATCGAATAGAGCAAAGTTTGGTCTATCGAATAGAGCAAAGTTTGGTCTATCGAATAGAGCAAAGTTTAGTCCATAGAATAGAGCAAAGTTTGGTCTATAATATAGATCAAAGTTTAGTCTATAGAATAGAGCAAAGTTTGGTCTATAATATAGAGCAAAGTTTGGTCTATAATATAGAGCAAAGTTTGGTCTATAATATAGACCTTAATCTGGCTTATGAATAAATTAAATTAAAATCTGGTTTATGCAACGGATTAGAGTTTGTTCTATTAATCATACACATACGCCGGTTACTATGTCTTTAATACCAGGAAATATTGCAACACCATTGACAAATTTAAAGTATTTAATTCTTTACATTAAACTGTAATATGATTTTTTTCGAAAAAAAAAGAAATACATAAAACACAACAAAAATATGTACTTGTCATCAGAAAATTAATGAACAGTAGGCTTTACTAGATGTAGTAAATATTTTTGAACTTATTAAACCGTTCACATTTTTATACAAACAAGGAAAAATTAAGTCGATCATTCTTGAAAAACCACACTGAAAAAAAACTATACTAAAAAAACCAACTAACGGTAATAAATATGTATTAAAGAACATTTTCTATCTATATGTATAAATATTAAATAAATTATAGAAAAAAAACTAATAGAGTCTATTATTTTATGTTTTTCTTACGTTTTAATATTAGAATGAAGAAAGAAAAAAAACTTGAATATTGAACACAAGAAGTAAACATAATTTGCATTTTAATATAGAAAAGTTTAACAGAGAAAACAGGTCTCTGTCAGTGGTTGTCTAACTATCGGTCTAAATGTCTGAGTGACTTGACTGTATGTATGTCTGTCTATCTGTCTGTCTGTCTGTCTGTCTGTCTGTCTGTCTGTCTAACTAATGGTGCGTTTGACTATTTATTGGTTTTGTGTGTGTGTGTGACTGGTTATTGTTGGCAATATGTCTATAATTCTGTTTTACCAGTTTATTTGTTGTTGTTTTATAGTATTTTTCAACTTATAAGGTTGCTGGATTTTGATACCTCTCAATATGTTGTTGAATCCATATTGAAAAGTATAAAAAAAACATTTTTTTATAATGGTTTGATAAGCCTATACATATAAACATTAATTGGGTTACAAACATATCTACATCTACAAAACATAGCTATAAAAACTAGATACAAACAACACTACAGACTCTTTAAGCAGCTAGATATTTAAAGAAAACTTTAAATGAAATATATAACTGCGTTCTCCTAGGCCTAAGTGTTTTACATTGTATCTTTAGCTGTATGTTGTAAAAATCAAACAAAACAAACAAATAAACATAAACTAAAAGACTGAGGAGTAGAGAAAAAAGTAAACACTTGAGAGAAATGTTCAATATGTTGTTTCATTTTTCATTTTTCTTTACGTCTACAACACGGTTCGTCGTAAGCAACAACAACATGATAATGATTATTATCGAAGATGTAGAAATAATAATGTATACAATAACAACATAAAGAGAAAAAGAAAATAAGAAAACAAAAACAAATATTGGATACATCAGATTCAGATACATACACACACACTCTCTGGTACTATTATATACAAAGAATAAGAAGATATATAATAAAAACTACAACAACTTGATCAACGGAAGTTGTTGCGAGTCATTTACAATATGTATGAGTATGCTGCTGATGATGATGATGACTTTTATATACGACCAAGTCAACTTACAAATACAAATATACTACTAGAAGAAAAGAGATACCAGACCAAAATTTATGTAATAAATTAACCGGATAATAATCTAAAGTTTGGTCTTAAAAATAAAGAAAAGTTTGGTCTTAAATATCGAACAAAGTTTGATCTATAACTTAAAGCAAAGTTTGATCTATAACTTAAAGCAAAGTTTGTTCTTTAGTATAGAGCAAAGTTTGGTCTATAGTATAGAGCAAAGTTTGGTCTATAGTATAGAGCAAAGTTTGGTCTTTAGTTTAGAGCAAAGTTTGGTCTATAGTATAGAGCAAAGTTTGGTCTATAGTACAGAGCAAAGTTTGGTCTATAGTATAGAGCAAAGTTTGGTCTATAGTATAGAGCAAAGTTTGGTCTATATTATAGAGCAAAGTTTGGTCTATATTATAGAGCAAAGTTTGGTCTATAGTATAGAGCAAAGTTTGGTCTATAGTATAGAGCAAAGTTTGGTCTATAGTATAGAGCAAAGTTTGGTCTATAGTATAGAGCAAAGTTTGGTCTATAGTATAGAGCAAAGTTTGGTCTATAGTATAGAGCAAAGTTTGGTCTATAGTATAGAGCAAAGTTTGGACTATAGTATAGAGCAAAGTTTGGTCTATAGTATAGAGCAAAGTTTGGTCTATAGTATAGAGCAAAGTTTGGTCTATAGTATAGAGCTAAGTTTGGTCTATAGTTTAGAGCTAAGTTTGGTCTATAGTTTAGAGCTAAGTTTGGTCTATAGTTTAGAGCAAAGTTTGGTCTATAGTTTAGAGCAAAGTTTGGTCTATAGTTTAGAGCAAAGTTTGGTCTATAGTTTAGAGCAAAGTTTGGTCTATAGTTTAGAGCAAAGTTTGGTCTATAGTTTAGAGCAAAGTTTGGTCTATAGTTTAGAGCAAAGTTTGGTCTATAGTTTAGAGCAAAGTTTGGTCTATAGTTTAGAGCAAAGTTTGGTCTATAGTTTAGAGCAAAGTTTGGTCTATAGTTTAGAGCAAAGTTTGGTCTATAGTATAGAGCAAAGTTTGGACTATAGTATAGAGCAAAGTTTGGACTATAGTTTAGAGCAAAGTTTGGTCTATAGTTTAGAGCAAAGTTTGGTCTATAGTTTAGAGCAATTTTTGGTCTATAGTTAAGAGCAAAGTTTGGTCTATAGTATAGAGCAAAGTTTCGTCTATAGTTTAGAGCAAAGTTTGGTCTATAGTTTAGAGCAAAGTTTGGTCTATAGTTTAGAGCAAAGTTTGGTCTATAGTTTAGAGCAAAGTTTGGTCTATAGTTTAGAGCAAAGTTTGGTCTATAGTATAGAGCAAAGTTTGGTCTATAGTTTAGAGCAAAGTTAGGACTATACTTTAGAGTAAAGTTTGGTCTATAGTTTAGAGAAAAGTTTTGTCTATAGTTTAGAGCAAAGATTGAAATCTGATCTATATATCAATTTATAACAGACAACAGCCTAAGGAATGAAGCATAGTTTGGTCTATTGAACACTCTAGGTACAGATCTGTACTTTGATCTAAGAAATAGTCTAAAGTTTGATCTATAGTTTAAAATGATCTGGCATCTTTTTTACATGTTATTCAAAGAGGCGTTTTTTAGTTTTCTGAGTAGGTATAATCATTACATTTCTTTTAATTTTTTTTCTAAAAAGCAAGAAAAAAATCATAATTTTAATTTAATGAATAAATAATTATATTAAAGCTCAACAAATTATAGTAAATAAATTAGTCATGTTATAAACTTAAAGTTAATGATCAGTACTAGTAGTTGAAGTTGAATTGTCGCCTTTTAAAGGAAATTAGATAACAATTTGTTTGTTTAGGTCTCGAAACAAAGTACAAAAAGTAAAGCAATTTAGTTTCTAATATTACAATTGTAATATTAGAATACATATTGTTGGAGGAAAATATATTATAGAGAAGTTTAAAACTTAGTTTGTTTGTTTATAATGATGATGGCGATGTTGACAATTTAAGCAAATACAGGTCAATGTCAATAAAATGTAACTACATTTGTATTTGTTTGGATGAGAGAAAAAAAGCTAAAATTTTTAGTTTAGTAGAACACAGTTTAATAGATTATTAAATATTTATAGAAATTTAACAAGTGTATATGATTTATTTATGAATGAAGTTTGTTTTTTGTGTGTGTTTATTTCCGGATTGCAAGCAGGAAATGCTACAACAAACAATTTAAGGTTTTGCAGTTATCAGTAAAAATGTAGTATATATGTTTATATAAATAAAGTAATTGATTTTATTTTTTAATGTCAGCATTTTAAATTTATTTATCTTTAATATTTATTTAAAAATTTTCTGAATTAAAAAGAAATTTTTATTTTTAGCAATTAAACAATAATTTGCAAGATAACCTTTTGATTTTTAGTTTAATTTACTTTGACAAAATCATTCTTTTTTTGGTTTTCTTTTGTCTAACTTTAGTATCAAATATTATATTAAAACATTCTTTAAAGTTTAAATCTAGGTTTTGTGGATTGATTTCAAATCAATGTTAGACTGACAGCTAGTGATGCCAACAGCTAATTTTTGCAATACATGTCTTGAATAACATGTGGTTAGCCTCATTTCCTGTTGACATTCTAAACAACAATTGCCAAATGCACTAAGAGAAATCGCAAGCAAATTAAACTTTCATAGTTAAAGAAGATTCAAAAACAACATAGAGCAAAGTCTATAACATAGAACAAAGTTTGGTCTGTAGAATAGAGCCAAGTTTGGTCTATAGAATAGAGCAAAGTATGGTCTATAGTATAGAGCAAAGTATGGTCTATAGTATAGAGCAAAGTTTGGTCTATAGTATAGAGCATAGTTTGGTCTATAGTATAGAGCAAAGTTTGGTCTATAGTATAGAGCATAGTTTGGTCTATAGTATAGAGCAAAGTTTGGTCTATAGTATAGAGCAAAGTTTGGTCTAT
>NC_060954.1:5780494-5801057 GCF_022045245.1 Lucilia cuprina
TGAACTAGAACTGAACTAGAACTGAACTAGAACTGAACTAGAACTGAACTAGAACTGAACTAGAACTGAACTAAAACTGAACTAGAACTGAACTAAAACTGAACTAGACCTGAACTAGACCTGAACTAGAACTCAACTAGAACTGGACTAGAATTAAACTATAACTGAACTAGAACTGCACTAGAACTGAACTAGAACTGAACTAGAACTGAACTAGAACTGAACTAGAACTGAACTAGAATTCAACTAGAACTGAACTAGAACTGTGCTAGAACTGAACTAGAACTGAACTAGAACTGAACTAGAACTGAACTAGAACTGAACTAGAATTGAACTAGAACTGAACTAGAATTGAACTAGAACTGAACTAGAACTGTGCTAGAACTGAACTAGAACTGAACTAAAACTGAACTAAAACTGAACTAAAACTGAACTAGAACTGAACTAGACCTGAACTGAAACTGAACTAGAACTGAACTGAACTAGAATTGAACTATAACTGAACTAGGACTGCAATAGAACTGAGCTAGAACTGAAGCAAAACTGAACTAAAACTGATCTAAAACTGAACAGGAACTATACTAAAACTGAACTAGAAAAGAACTGAAACTATACTGTAACTGAACTACGACTGAACAAGAGCTGAACTAGAACAGATCTAGAACTGAACTAGAAAATAACTAGAACTGTACTAGAACTGAACTAGAAAAGAACTAGAACTGAACAAGAACTGAGCTAGAACTGGACTACAACTGAACTACAACTATTCAACAACTGACTTAGAACTAAACTAGTACTAAACTAGAACTGAAGTAGAACTGAACTACAACTGAAGTAGAACTGAACTACAACTGAAGTAGAACTGAACTAGAACTGAACTAGAGTTGAAGTGGAAATGAACTAGAACTGAACTAGAACTGAACTAGAACTGAACTAGAACTGAGATAGAACTGAACTAGAACTGTACTAGAACTGAACAAGAACTGTAGTAGAAATGAACTAGAACTGAAGTAGATCTGAAATAAAACTGAAGTAGAACTGAACTTGAACTGATCTAGAACTGGACTAGAACTGTACTAAAACTGAAGTAGAACTGAATAAGAACTGAACTAAATCTGAAGTAGAACTGAGCTAGAGCTGAACTAGAACTACACTTGAATTGATCTACAACCGAATTAGAACTAAACTAGAACCGAACAAGAACTAAACTAGAACAGAACTACAACTGATTTAGAACTGGTTTGTTAGTTAGTTAGATAATTAGTTTGTTACTTAGTGTTAGTAGTAAATTGTACAGTTTTCTTTTTTAAATAAAACTTCGTTTCTCTTTCTATTTTTATTCCAAACTTGGTGATTATTTTTATTGATTTATGTTTTATTACTTGTGTCTTGCAATTATTTCTTTCTACAAATAATAAAATATTATTTATCAAAACTCCAACTATTGGGCGATAATAATACAACACTACTTTATTAAAATAATAATAATAGAAAATTTGCAATAATCTTTATAAAAAAAACAATAACATAAAAAATATAAATATAATTACAATCATTAAGAAAAAAATATTAAATAATTTAATTTACAACAACAATATAAAACTTAAAGTAAAAATTGCACAATTTTTTTTTGTTTTGTAGGAAAAACGTTACGTTTATAAAACTTTCGTTTTGTAAAAAATATTTTAAAATTTTGCCTGCTGTAGATGGTGTAACAGGGGGTGTGGTGTAGGTATTTTAATATTTTAAAATATATTATTTTTTAAAAGTTTCTTTTCACTTAATCTGCTGAGGACGCAAAAATATTTTAAATATTTAGTTTTTATGTTTTTTTTTCTATCTTAACTTGCTGTTACAAAATACATAATAAATATAGCTTTATAAATATTTAAAAAATAAGCTTTATTCTGTATTAGTTTGCTATAAAGCTTGTTTTTGACGGCATATTATTGTTTTTTTCAATAATTTTTTATGTTTTTTTTTTTTTAATAATTGGCACAATAAACTTAAACTTAGATTTTGAAAGAAAAAGAACTTAATAAAATTAATTTTTCAGCCTTAAATCATAAAGGGGAATGTTGAAATTAATAAGGACTAGTTTTAATATAATTTTTATTAAATATTTTTTTGTATAAAATAAATAACAAAATTTAGCAAAACAATTTTTGTACTCAATAAGCTAACAACTAAAATTAAACAGCTAAATAAAGGATTTTTTTTAAAAAAGCTTTTACATAAAAATGAAATTTTTAACAAAAACTGTGTTAACAACACAAACAAGTATTTAGACTAAAACATTTAAAAAACTTTGACATTTGTTTTATAAAAATGTAAATAATTTACTATAAAAAGTTTAAAAAGACGTTTCCTTAAAGAATGTTTTCTTTTTTTCATTTTTTTTTTATAAAAAAAATCCTTTTTTGTAAAATGGATTTCGTTTAAAATACAAACAAACGTCTTTATAATATTTATGCTAATTTATGTTTAAGTATTAATTAACTTTAACTTTTCTTCCTTCGCATCTGCATCTTTGGCATTTCTGCTCTAATATCCGCCATTTTTCTTTTTTTTTTAAAACAATATATAGGAATGATCACGTTCTAAACGACCTTTAGCTCTCATTGCTATATTACCCATGGCATCAGAGGGTGGTGGTATACCGGTTATTTCTTTAGCCGGTTCTTTATAGAATATTTCTGTTCGCCCAGCTTTATAACCATAATATACTGAATCATAAGAACGTAATATTAAATCGGTTAATTGTTTATTATTTAACATATCACGATGCATGCATTCTAATGTATTTAATTCTACTGGACTCCATGGACCATTACGTTCTAGGGCATCCCATTTGGAATCGATACACATAAAACTATAGCTGCCATCACGTTTGTCTGCTTCAACATTAATGTTTAGCGTTTGACTGAGATGAGATTCCATGTGTGGGAATTTCGAGACACAAATATCGAACTGTAAGTGAAAGTGTAGAGATAAATTTTAGATTGTAATAATAATTATCCGTTATCCGCATAAAAAATTTAAAGAAACTTTATTTTTTGCACTCCGAATAAAAAAAATTCTAAGAAAAATCTCTTTATTTGTCATCCGCATCTAATAGAAACTCTATATCCGTCCACCAGATAAGAAATTTTTAGAGAAAATCCATTATCCATCAATCGGATAAAACAGTTTCTTGGAAAAACTTATTATCCGTCAATCGGAAACAACATTTTCGTCGAAAAACTTATTATCCATCAACCGGATAAAACAGTTTCTTCGAAAAACTCATTATCCGTCAACCGGATACAACATTTTCTTCGAAAAACTTATTATCCCTCTACTGGATAAAACAGTTTCTTCAAAAAACTTATTATCCGTTAACCGGATACAACATTTTCTTCGAAAAACTTATTATCCGTCAACAGAATAGAAAATTTTCTGAAGAAATTTTTTTTCATCCCCCGGATAAAAAAATTTTCTAAAAAACATTATCCGGATAAACAATTTTCTAAAGAAAATTCATTATTCATCATCCGGATAAAATTTTTTCTAAAACAAATTCATTAACCGTCTTTCGGATAAAAGTTTTTCGAGGAAAAATTCATTAACCGTCATCCGAATAGAAAATTTTCTAAAGAAAATTCATTATCCGTCATCTGGATAAAAAAATTTCTAAAGAAAATTCATTATCCGTCATCCGGATAAGAAAATGTCTAAAGAAAATTCTTTATCCGTCTTCCGGATAGAAAATTTTATAAAGAAAATTCATTATTCGAAATTCAGATAAAAGTTTTCCAAAGAAAATTCATTATCCGTCAATCGGATAAAACATTTTCTTCTAAAAACTTATTATCCGTTATACGTATAATAAGTTTTCTAAACACAATTCTTTATCCGTCTTCCGGATAAAGAAATTTCTAAAGAAAATTCATTATCCATCATCCGGATAAAAGAATTTCTAAAGAAAATTCTTTATCCGTCTTCCGGATAAAAAAAAATTTCTAAAGAAAATTCATTATCCATCTTCCAGATAAAATTTTTTCTAAAGAAAATTCATTATCCGTCTTCCGGATAAAAAATTCACAAAAAATTCATTATCCGGATAAAAAAAAATTCTAAAGAAAATTCTTTATCCGTCTTCCGGATAAAAAAATCTAAAGAAAATTCTTTATCCGACTTCCGGATAAACAAATCTAAAGAAAATTCATTATCCGTCATCCAGATAAAAAAATTTCTAAAGAAAATTCATTATCCATCTTCCGGATAAAACTTTTTTAAAGAAAATTCATTATCCGTCTTCCGGATAAAAGATTTTTGAGAAAAAATTATTTATTCGTCATCCGGATAAAAAAATTTTCCATTATCCGTCATCTGGATAAATAAATTCACAAAAAATGCATTATTCGTCTTCCGGATAAAAATTTTTCTAAAGAAAATTCATTATCCGTCTTCCGGATAAAAATTTTTCTGAAGAAAATTCAATATCCTTTATTGGGGTAAAGCATTTTCTATAGAAAATGCATTATCCTTTATCCGGATAAAACATTTTCTATAGAAAATTCATTATCCATCATCCGGATAAAGCATTATTATAGAAAATTCATTATCCTTTATCCGGATAAAACATTTTCTATAGAAAATTCATTATTCTTTATCTGGATAAAAGATTTTCCAAAAAAGCCAGTTTATCCGTCATCCGGATTAAAAAAAGTTTCTCCGTCACAAAACTCACCATTTTCTGTACAATTTTTGCCTGCTGCGAACAACCCTCCTCCATAATCAACAGCAGTGTCATATTCTGCTGACCACACACATACAATTCAGCCTTTTGTAAACCATCCTGATTGCCCACGTTCGAGGAAAGACAAGTCAAAACATCTACCGCATCATCACATTTAAGAGAATTGCGTTTACCACCCAATGTCTTGGAAGTATTCAGAGGAGTCTGAATATCTATATTAGCTCCAGGAGTAGCATCCCAAGCTGGGCGTTCCTCATTCAGAGCCAATACCGATAGTTTAGCCATGAGGGGTGTTAATGGTACTCCACCCAATTGTTTACGGTTGGTAGTTACAGCTGGACGTTCCCCGGAGGGTGTAGAATCCGATATAGACTTTAGGGGTAAACTAAGAGATTTTTTATCCAAAGGTGTTTTAGGTTTTGCTTGTGTGAAAGAGTTTTCCAAATTTAAATTACGATCCGGTTTGTTAGTATTAGTGGGATTTCTAAGTGATTCATCCAATTTCTTAAGCTCATTATCGAATTCTTTAAACTCTTCTATTAGCTTGGCTATATCCTCATCTTGTTTACTTTCCTCACTGGCCTCACCCCATAATTTGTAGTACTTCTCCAGGAATTCTTGAAATAAACTACGTGATATGGGTTGACCATTGGCATTAAACACTGGATTGGTGGGATCTGTTATGGTGCGGGAAGTTTTATTATTCTCATCCGAATTATCAGAATTCTCTTCTTCATCTATGAAATCTGGCGACATATCAGTGGCAGCATTGCCATTGCGATTAACATCAGTCTTAAAACTTTGAGAGATTTGTTTTAAAGAAATCTTTTTGGAGAATTTCTTTAAAGAATCATGGATATCGGTTAGGGAATTGCGTCTTTCCATTTTATTGGGATTGGTTATAAAATTGTGGAAGAATTTTTCAAAATCTTTTTTTAACGAATTACGTCTATTGATTTGATGCAAAGTATTGTTTTGTTCCACCTGTTTATTGGAGTTGTTTTCATCTTCTGGATTTGCACATATAGACATAATATTGCCTACGGCCAAAACCTTATTCTCAGCCATGGGCGTGGAACAAACAGAGGTGCGTCCTATAAACTCGGGATACGAATCAGTTTCATCGAAATTAATGGAAGCTATACCCGATTCGGGCAATTCTTTATTCGAATAGTTTTTAATGCGCAAAGGCAAGTGTGTAGGTCTAGTCATCATAAGACTTTTAGGCCTTACAGGAGCAGCGGTGGTTATGGCTGTGGTGTTAGCTGCCTCTTCTGCCTGTTCTTCGGGATGTTCACTTATACTCTGTGTAGTATTCTCTTCGGGTATATGAGTGAATATAAGAGATTTGTCACGTTTCATTTTACGTTTATTATATTGAAACGGTAAAGGCCCTTGACCCAATTGAGTGGTCTGTAGATTTTGTGCTCTCTGAGCTTCAGCTTGCAGTTTACGATATTGTAGAGTCTCTAGGTAGACTACTAACATTTGGACACCATTGGGTATATGAAATTCTGTGGATGTTAATTGTTCTCCTGTGGTTCTTATATGCAATGGATCGGTTAAGACGATTTGTTTGGTAACAGCATCGCTAAGTTGAGAGGCAACGACTCTGCGAAGAGAAGATAGATTTTTATTATGTTTCATTCTAGTTCAGTTGTTATTAAGTGCTAGTTTAGTTTAAGTTCGTTTTAGATTAGTTCTAGTTCAGTTGTAGTATAGTTCTAGTTCAGTTTTAGTTCAGTTATAGTTTAGCTTTAGTTCAGTTCTTGTTCAGTTCTAGTACAGTTCTAGTTTAGTTCCAGTTCTGTTCTAGTTCAGTTTAAGTTCAGTTCTAGTTCAATTCTAGTTCAGTTCTAGTTCAGTTCTAGTTCAGTTCTAGTTCAGTTCTAGTTCAGTTCTAGTTCAGTTCTAGTTCAGTTCTAGTTCAGTTCTAGTTCAGTTCTAGTTCAGTTCTAGTTCAGTTCTAGTTCAGTGCTAGTTCATTTACTTACTTGTTATGATATAAAATGGCACCACCCAAAACTCCTTTGGTCTGCTGACAACACTGCAATGTTTGTATAGCTTCCAAAAAGATATTACTGGCCGTTTTGGGAATACGTAGTTTGGGTATATTTTGAAAAATATTTCCATTATATTGTAAAATTGGTAGATATGTTTCAAATATATGATATAATTTTTCCGATAAATTCTTGTACTGAGACTGCAAAGGAAATTGATCGTAGACCAGTTGCAAATCACGATGATAAAACTTCACCAAAGAGGCCAATAAGTCAGCACGATGTTGTAACAGATAATCAGAGATATTACGATCGGTGCCCACAGCCTAGAAAAGAACAAAATTATATAGAATTTATTTGAAAATTTCAAAAGTTTTACTTACCAATATAAAACGGCCAAATTCTTTAAAAACAAATTTACCATTTTGAAGGGAAATAATGCGTGGCTTAAAGAAACAATCTTTGAGAAAATAAGAAGAACCCATTAATTGGCCACACAAGGCTACTTTTTGGGTATCCGAAACCCAACTGGGATGGAAATATAAAACTGCCTTAACCGGATCATCAGCTTCATCTTTTAAACACTCGGTATCGTAAACAAACACAATCATAGTTTCCCTGTAATATGAATATTTTATTAATAAAATGTTTAAAATTCAATTTAATATTTATTTATTTTTTTTTTTTTGGATAATAAACCTTTCTTGATGTAATTTTGTTAATTTTGCATTTTCTAAATTCTGTTGTATGGAATACCAACGTTTAAGCTCTACTTTACGCCAAGTTTTAAACATATTTTTTTTTTACTTTTACACTAATTCTTCGAGACTTTTTTTTAATATTTGCTTATGAAAACAAATCTTATCTTTTGCTTTCTTGTTTTTGTATTTTGTTTATTTGATAAAAATACAACATGCAAGAAGTATTCCTTTGCTTTATTAACACATTCAAACGTCTACTATTAACTGATAATAATAAAATAAAGGCCAATATTACCAACCCCTCTTATTAGACTACATCAACAAACTGGCACCATCAATACAACATCATCTTCTTTAGGCACATCTTATACTGCTTTTTCAAACAACAACAACATCATTATAATCATCATCATGTGCCAGTATGAGTACTTCTACACAGTATTTAAATAGTTGTTTAAACAACCTTAGACTTTTTCCACAAAAAAACTTGTGATTGATATATTGTACGGTTGAGTGAAAAGTTTACAGCTCAAAAAATATCAATTACAACATGCATTGTGACAGTTGTAATGTATGAATAGGCTGGATATAGAGAGGGTGGGGATTGTAGACTTTGTGGAGACATATAAAATATTAATATTAAAAGTTTTATTTTCTTTTAAACAAGTTGTAACGTATAGAATTGTGTTAAAGGAATTTCCTATAGATATTAGTTACGGATTTTTTTTATTTTACAAAAATGCAAACAGTTTTCTTAAAGTAAAAGAAAACTGTTAAAATTAATTTAGTGGAAAAATATTTATACATAACTAGGTTACAATTTATATGTAAAACTTGCGTCAATAAAATACAGATTTTATAAGTGACCAAAGGATTCAAACATTATTTTTAGTTAAAATAAAAACTTTAAGTAAAATTAAAATTCAGTTCTAGTTCGATTCTAGTTCAATTCTAGTTCATTTCTAGCTTAGTTATAGTTCAATTCTAGTTCAGTTTAAGTTATAGTTCAGTTCTAGTTAAGATCTAGTTCAGTTCTAGTTCAGTTTAGTTTAAGTTCAGTTCTAATTTAGTTCAAGTTAAGATCTAATTCAGTTGTATATCAGTTGTAGAGCAGTTCTAGTTCAGTTCTTTATCAATTCTAGTTTAGTTCTAGTTCAATTCTAATTCTGTTTTAGTTCAGTTCTAGTTGAGTTCTAGTTCAGATCTAGTTCAGTTCTATTTTAGTTCAGTTTCAGTTCAGTTTCAGTTCAGTTTCAGTTCAGTTCAGTTTCAGTTCAGTTTCAGTTCAGTTTCTGTTCAGTTTCAGTTCAGTTTCAGTTCAGTTCAGTTTCAGTTTCAGTTCAGTTTCAGTTCAGTTTCAGTTCAGTTTCAGTTCAGTTTCAGTTTCAGTTCAGTTTCAGTTCAGTTTCAGTTCAGTTTCAGTTCAGTTTCAGTTCAGATTCAGTTCAGTTTCAGTTCAGTTTCAGTTCTAGTTCAGTTCAGTTTAAGTTCAGTTCTAATTCTGTTCTAGTTCAGTTCAATTTAAGTTCAGTTCTAGTTCAAGTTAAGATCTATTTTAAGATCAATTTTAATTCAGTTGAAGATCAGTTCTAGTTCAGTTCTAGTTTAGTTCTAGTTCAGTTCTAGTTCAGTTCTAGTTCAGTTCTAGTTCAGTTCTAGTTCAGTTCTAGTTCAGTTCTAGTTCAGTTCTATTTCAGTTCTAGTTCAGTTCTAGTTCAGTTCTAGTTCAGTTCTAGTTCAGTTCTACTTCAGTTCTAGTTCAGTTCTAGTCCAGTTCTAGTTCAGTTTTAGTTCAGTTCTAGTTCAGTTCTAGTTCAGTTCTAGTTCAGTTCTAGTTCAGTTCTAGTTCAGTTCTAGTTCAGTTCTAGTTCAGTTCTAGTTCAGTTCTAGTTCAGTTCTAGTTCAGTTCTAGTTCAGTTCTAGTTCAGTTCTAGTTCGTTTCTAGTTCTGTTCTAGTTCAGTTCTATTTTAGTTCCACTTCAGTGCTATTTCAGTGCTATTTCAGTTCTAGTTCAGTTCTTGTTTAGTTCTAGTTCAGTTCTAGTTTAGTTCTAGTTCGGTTCGATTTCAGTTCTAGTTCTGATCTAGTTCAGTTCAAGTTCAATTCTAGTTCAGTTCTAGTTTAGTTCTAGTTCAGTTCTAGTTCACTTCTAGTTCAGTTCTAGTTCAGCTCTAGTTCAGTTCTTGTTCAGTTCTAGTTGAAATCTAGTTCAGTTCTAGTTTAGTTCTAGTTCTGTTCTAGTTCAGTTCTAGTTCAGTTCTAGTTTAGTTCTAGTTCAGTTCTAGTTCAGTTCTAGTTCGGTTCTAGTTCAGTTCTAGTTCAGTTCTAGTTCAGTTCTAGTTCAGTTCTAGTTCAGTTCTAGTTCAGTTCTAGTTCTAGTTCAGTTCTAGTTCAGTTCTAGTTCAGTTCAGTTCTAGCTCAGTTTTAGTTCAATTTTAGTTCAGTTCTAGTTTACTTCTAGTTCACTTCTAGTTCAGTTCTTGTTTAGTTCAGTTCAGTTCTAGTTCAGTTCTAGTTCAGTTCTAGTTAAGTTGTAGTTCAGTTCTAGTCAATTGTAGTTGAGTTCTTGTTCTGTTATACTTCAGGTCTAGTTCAGTTCTACACAGTTCTAGATCAGTTACAGTTACTTTCTATTTCAGTTCTAGTTCTGTTATAGTTCAGTTATAGTTTAGTTCTATACAATTCTAGTTCAGTTATAGTTCCGTTCTATTTCAGTTCTAGTTTTGTTATAGTTCAGTTCCAGTTCAGTTTTAGTTCAGTTCCAGTTCAGTTCTAGTTGAGTTCTAGTTCAGTACTGTTCAATTCTAGTTCAGTTCTAGTTTCGTTCCAGTTCAGTTCTAGTTCCAATTCTAGTTTCAGTTCTAGTTTGATAATAGGTATTACTGTTGTAAATTTAATTTATTGTTAATTAATATTTTACTAGTTAAGACCTTTGTCCACTTAAATAAAACTATAGACTAAAACATATTTTACAAACTCGATCCCTACTATACATTTTTAAAATCTATTTAGACTTATTCTATTCATCCTTCTTATCTTTGAAGAAAATGACTGAAAGCAACTTATAAAAACTAATAATAAAATATTGACTGTTTTTAGTTTCAACAAGCCGAACATAAAAGAGGAGTAAAAAAATCAATGAAATTATAAATGTAACAAAAAAATCATACAACAACCTCTTATCATCGCCATCCAACAAACTGTCCATAAAATCAACAAAATCATTAAAAACTGAATTAAAGAAAAGCATTGTTTTTTTGCTAATAATGAGCATGCATTAAATTATCTGTAAATAAAATAAAGTAAATATAATTAAATTTATAAAATTAAACTATAAAAAAAAGAATACAAAATAATACCAACAAAAAATTGCAAACATTTTTTCAGGCATATCGTCTGCGGCATTGTTGTTTGCCTAAGAGGGGCGTTACTCTGCCAGTATATTTTACAACACAAAATACTCACTTGGCCATTTTTGCTGAAAATTTTCTTTAGATGTTTTTATAATTGTTACAAAAAGATTTCGCTTATTTACTAGTTGTTTAATTGATAATAATTTGGTTAAAATTTAATTTATAACATTATTTTTTTCATTTATTTTTTTTCTGTATTATCAATAAAATTCCACTACACTTGTGGTTTTGTTGTGTATACACTGCTACAGTCCTACGCCGGCAAATATTAACTGCGTCGGTGGAGACTGACACTAAAAATATCGGCGGCTTACAAATTTCCTAAGATATTATATAAAAACGGAATCCGAGAGATAAAAAAATGGGATTTTGTATATAATTTATAATAATAAAATAGAGCAAGCAAAAAATAATAAAAATTTAACTCTCTATAAAAATTAATTTAAAAATTTAACCTAGAAACATGAAATTAAGTAAGTAGGGTTCGGAGTAAATAAATAAAAGGGGATTTATTGGTACTTTATCGTACTTCGATAGGTACTTTTTTGAATTTCTGTATTTAATTGAACATAGAAACACTTAATTAAGCACGTGGAGCCTGGAGTAAATGAGAATTTATACTTTTGTTCTTCAAAAGGAACATTTTGAATTTTGAACCTAGAAACATGAAATAAGGACTGTAGAGTAGGGTTCTATAGTTGAAACGAAAAGTTGACTTTTCGCATTTTATGAAAAGTCGACTTTATGCATTTTATGAAAAGTCAACTTTTCTACTTTCGACTTTTTGCATTTAGTTAAAAGTATAAACATTATATTATTATTATCATTATTATTATTTATTATTATTAATAAAAAATTTTATTTATATTTTTTCTATTTGTTGCAATTTTTTGAGTTTTTTCGACTTCTTTCTATTTTTGACTTTTTCCGACTTTTCGACTTTTTTCGACTATTTTCGACTTTTTCCGACTATTTTCGACTTTTTCCGATTTTTTTCTACTTTTTCCGACTTTTCGACTTTCCGACTTTTTTCCACTTTTATTTACAAAGTCGACTTTTTTCATAGACGATAGTCGAGTTATCGACCTTTTTGGAACAAAATAGTCGACTTCGACTTTTCGACTTTTTTTGACAAAAATTCGATTGTTCGATTATTCGAAAGTTGATTTATAGAACCCTAGAGTAGACTATAGACTAGATTAGATTATAGAGAAAGCTGTAGACAAGACTATATTCTAGAGGTTAAACTAATCTAAAGACAGTACTATGTATTAGACTATAGGCTGAATTTAAACTATGTAAAACTAAACTGACCTCCGGTGGGTTAGTGTTCTAGTCTGGTAGACCGGAGGTCGTGGTTTCGATTCCCACCTGAGGCACTGGTTAAGGAGCGAACAACAGGCCCGAAAGAATTAAACTATTATAATTCCTCTTACATTTCTTATTTTTTATAGTTTGAACCGTAAATGTTATACTGCATTATCTACTGTTCATTTACAGATGATGTTAATGTATTATGTGGGCAAGGCCGTAACTTTGACAGTTTGCTTTAGATAATGCAGTTTAATTCAGATAATAAAGTTTACTGTCGTTAAGGCGGTGTTTGTTTGGCTTCTTTTTTAATTTTTTCTACGTTTTTATGTTATTTATCTATGGTATTATTAAAATAAATCGTAACTAAATTGTTTATTTTTAATATTTTCTATTAATTTTTTTTATTTATATATATGTTATAGTTTTTCTTTTACTGATTCGTTCTTATATGCACTGCCATACTACTATTTTTTTGGTTTCTCATTCTCTTTTACTTTTACTACCTTTTATCAGCAACTGTGCATACTTTTATGTATACCCACATTAATTTTTAGTTAGTAATATGTTTGTAGGCGGCCATATTAGTAGTGTTTTACGAGTAAAGTGAAAAATTTTTTTATATATTGTGTTTGTGTTATTTCTTTTAATTTTAATTATGATTTTCATCAATAAATAATATAACAAACTAAGTTTATAAATAATAAAAGAAAACTTTAATTTATAAAGAAACTATTTAAGTGTTAAAATATTAAATTGGTGAGTGTTAAATAGAAAAAAAAAGAAATTTTATAATAAAGTATAAAAACTATATAAAAATAGAACGAAAAATAAAAATGAAGAAAATCATTTTATGAAAAAAAACAAAAAAAAATAAAAGCCAGCATAAAAATAATAAAATAAAAATTGATGCTTGTTGGTAAAACAAAATACAAGAAGAGGAAAAAAATGAACAAACAATTTGTGTGTGAGTTAAAGTTATAAGAAACAAAAAAAACTGCATTATAACAACAACGACTTCAACATAAACGTAAGAAAATCAAACAACAACAACAACTATGAACAATATTTATGTTTTTTTATGTGTGTATGTTGCTACGTTTTGTGTTTTTTATGCTTTTTTTGTTTTTGTATACAGAGTAGAAGAAGAAAAAAAAGCAAACAGGTTTTTGGGAGTCACTTTTGGTTACACAAACAAGTTTCTGGTTTTTTGTCTTTTTATCTTGGTTTTTTTTATAGTGTGTGCTTTTTCCATAGGAGTAAATATCTTTGTTTGTATGTTTGCCTGCATTTATGTTGCTTTTTATGGTTTTAGGTTTCTTGTTGTTGTTGTTTATATGTATATTGATTGGAGTATTAGTTTTTTTTTTGTTAAGGTAAGAAAACGAGAAAAAAAGAGCATCTACTTTAAGCTTAATAGGTTTCTTTCTCTTGTTGTTTATGTAGCTGTTGCCAGGCATGGATAATTTAGTACTTTTGTACTTTTTGATATGAATAAATATCCCCATGACAATCACGATTTATGAGAAGATCAAAGGAAAGTAGTTTATTGTTTGATCTAAACTATAGTTTATAGTGTAGTTTAAACTTCAGTTAAGTTTGTATTCCAATCAATACTCCTTTGGGTAACTGTTTAATTACTTTTTAATCTAAATAAGTAATCTTTTTTGGTAGCAGTGTAATTCCCATATTACTGTTTTCCATGCCTGGCTTTCGTTAAATGAAACTGTGTTTGTGTCTGTTAAGTTGTTTTTAATTTATGCTTAAAGACAATAACAATAACAAATAACCAATGTAAAACCTGATTGTCTCTCGCTCTTTATTTTTCTCTACTTAACGTAAAAAACTTAACAGAAATAGTAAAATCTAAAACTATCTATAGTCGTGTTTTGTTGTTAAAGCATCATAGTTGTGTTCAAGAAAAACTTATAAAATACAGAAAATTATAGATAACAACAACAAGAACAAAAAAAAACTGGTCACCCAACTAGAAGCTACAGGTGTATATTAATTATTAGCTATAGATGTTATCTACAGGTTTTTATTTAGGCTGATGGCCTCAATTTTTTAAAGAAAATTTCCTTAATTTTCACCAAAAAAAAAAAAAACATAAATAAAAATAACAAACTTAAAGGATTAAATTATATAAAAAATTATCATTTTATTGTAATAAATTCAAAATTTCAACCCCCCCTCTTGTTTCCAATAAACTGGGAAAAGACGACTTTATGTCTGAGTTTTATATTATTAAAAAAAAATTTTACTTAAACTAGATGACTGTGTGTTTCAACAACTGCATTTAGTGTAACGGGTGTAAATTTATATAAGTGTATGTGTGTGTGTTTGTTTTGTTGCTGTACAACTGCTCTGTTTACATTATTTATTATCATCAACATATATGTTCTTTAGTACACTACTCTTTATACCACTACACTTTTATACAACTCTTAGTAGAGTTTGATTATTCTGTGTGTGTGCATATGTTTTGTTGCTGGCTGTTAGTTTTTGTAAGAGTTTTTAATAGTTCTTTTGAAATATAAAGAACAACAACAAGATATACAACAGAAACTATAATTTATATTGAAACATACAAGGGAGTGTGCATTAAACTGTAACGTAACCAGCAAATGTAATACAAAAAAAAATAAGCAACCAAAAAAAAAAAAGTATGAAATTTGTTTCTTAAAAACTTTAAGTGGTACCCATTTACCCAAAAAAAACTACAACAACAAAAACGAAAAAATCATGTCAGTGAAGTGTAAATATTTATTTTAAAACAATAAACTCCCACAGTGCTAAGACAACGAAAAATTAGGGAGAAATTTATAAAATTGAAAAATATTACGAAAAAAAGAAACCCTTAAAATGAAAATTGATACGAAAAACAAGCAATTTAATTAAAATGTAATAAATCATGAAAATTAAAATAAATTGCAACAAAAAAAAAGTGACTTAAAAAAAGCAAAAAAAAAAAAAGAAACTAAAACTAAAGCATTTAAAATATAAAAAACAACAATAAATTATTAAAAAAATATATAAATAATGGATTAATAATTAAAAAAAAGTTTATTAAACAAGTTAAACAAAATAAATCTTGTTTATAACTGTAAAATAAACAATAAAAATGGATACCTAATCTCTAATCTCTCAAAAAAATCGCAATAAATTGGCATAAGTATAAAAATACTTTATTTTCTAATACATTTTAGATTTTATTTACTTTTATTCTTTTCCATCTAATTAAAATCAAAACTTTTACACTTTTTTAACAGTTTTTCTTAATTTTATTAAACTTAAAATTGTTTTTTTGTCAATTTTGTTTAATCTTTTTAAAAACTTAAAATTATTTAAATTTTTAACCTTTAACTTTATTAAATTAACATCCTGCTTTTATTGCCAGTTTCTTTTATACTTTTATAATCTCTTTTTTATACTTCTCAATTTTATGTTAACCGTTATTTAATCTCTTGACTTTTAGTAAAACCATAAATCTTCTTCTTAAAACATTGACAGATTAACTGAAATAAATGTCACAGTGGGATTTTTACACTTAAAGAAATAAATTAGTTGAAATGATTTATTTAGGGGGATAATAAAATCATGATTAATTGTCTAGTTCTAGTTCAGTTCTAGATTAGTTTTACATCAGTTTTAGTTCGAGTTCTAATTAAGTTCTAGTTCAGTCATAGTTCAGTTCTTGTTTAATTCTAGTTCAGTTCTAGTTTAGTTCTAGTTCAGTTCAGTTCTAGTTCAGTTCTAGTTCAGTTCTAGTTCAGTTCTAGTTCAGTTCTAGTTCAGTTCTAGTTCAGTTCTAGTTCAGTTCTAGTTCAGTTCTAGTTCAGTTCTAGTTCAGTTCTAGTTCAGTTCTAGTTCAGTTCTAGTTCAGTTCTAGTTCAGTTCTAGTTCAGTTCTAGTTCAGTTCTAGTTCAGTTCTAGTTTAGTTCTCGTTCAGTTCTCGTTCAGTTCTAGTTCAGTTCTAGTTCTTGTTCAGTTCTAGTTCAGTTCTAGTTCTAGTTCAGTTCTAGTTCAGTTCTAGTTCAATTCTAGTTTAGTTCTAGTTCAGTTCTAGTTCAGTTCTAGTTCTAGTTCAGTTCTAGTTCAGTTCTAGTTCAGTTCTAGTTCAGTTCTAGTTCAGTTCTAGTTCAGTTCTAGTTCAGTTCTAGTTCAGTTCTAGTTCAGTTCTAGTTCAGTTCTAGTTCAGTTCTAGTTCAGTTCTAGTTCAGTTCTAGTTCAGTTCTAGTTCAGTTCTAATTCAGTTCTAGTTCAGTTCTAGTTCAGTTCTAGTTCAGTTCTAGTTTAGTTCTAGTTCAGTTCTAGTTCAGTTCTAGTTCACTTCTAGTTCAGTTCTATTTCAGTTATTGTTCGGGTTGTTTTTTTAAAAGTGAACTACTTCTGGACTTGTTACATTACCAAGATGTTCTGATCTTAAAACATATTTCTTTCCGGGCAAGATAAGATTCTATGAATACTAATTAAAAAATTGTTCAACTAAAAGTTTTCCACTATTTTCTGAACATTAAAGATTACTAATTCTTTTATGGCGGTCTTAAAAATTAACAAAACTAGTTTCTTTTTGTCACCATGAGGTGTCTCATGATGTGAGATAGTTGAGATGCTTTCTTTAAGAAATGCTTAGTATTAATAGTCCATTTAAAATTTTTCGTTTAAACATGTTAATATGTTTTATTTAACAATTTCAAGTAACGATGTTATTGAACTAAAAACCAACATGAATGAAATTTTATTACAAAAAACACTTTATACAAGAGTCGTGATACATTTAAGATATTAAAATTTATTTTCATTTTATTTATAATCAAAAATATTTATAGTTTTTTTAAAAACATGAAGCAAAACTAAATTAGCATTTTAATAAAGTTAAAGCTAAAGCACGCCATTTTAAAAAGTATATTATAAAACTTTAATTTAAACATTCTTTGAAAATTTCTTTTAAAAACAACTTACTCTAACTAATGCTCTGGCTAGCTACATTTCCCCCTTAAAAGAAAAACTTCTCATAAAACCATAAATTTCTATATTAACACTTACAAATCTATTTTATATTTTACTTCCCTATTTATTTTCCGTTAAATGAAAAAATCTGTTAAATTCATTTAAAAGCAGAAATAACAACTCAAGCAAACAGAGGAAAAAAAAACTAAAATTAATAATATTATTGAATCAAAGCCAAACAATTTATAAACACATGGAAAAAATTAGTCTGAAAATGATGTGAAAAAAAGGGGGAGCTAGAAAAATCAATTGATTTTTTACAGTAGCGCGTAAAATATACAGTTAATTTTGTATAACAATGGTTACGAATCCGATTGATTTTGTTTCTTTTATTATTACTTATTTATTTAAACAAAATTTATTTATTGTTTTTTTCTTATGCTCTTCTTCTTTTGTGTTAAATTTTTATGATGCCATTTAGCGCACCAACGATATGAAACGATAAAAATTAAAAAAAAACTTTTGTCATAAAAAATTAATAATGTTTTTGAATTGAAATCCAAATGTCACTTTTTTAAGGCGTCAATAATCTCTACCCTAAAAACAAAAGAAAGTCATGAAAGAAAAAACTAATAAATATGAATTTGAAATTTATTGCTGTTAATGATTTTTTTTTGTTCCATGCCATTTGCAGTTCTTGTAATAGGGTTTTGAAAAAAGGGAGTGGTTGGTGCCTTTCAAATGTCTAGAACTGCTTAAAAGAATCGACATTTTCAAAGAATTTTAAACGTAAAAGTTTGATGCATTTATCTCATTTTAGAAATTTTTTCAATTTATTTTGCATTTTCGAACTTAAGCTCGAATTTTCAAAATTCGCTAAAAAGTGTTTAGAAAACCTTTATAAAACATATTTTTTTCGATATCAGCACATTTCTGAACTATTTTTAATATAATTCGCTTTTTCGAACTTAAGTTCGAATTTTCGAAATTCAATAAAATGCAATATTTTGTACAAACAATTAAAAAAACGTGATTTCTTCAGTATCATGATGTTTTTGATATTTTTTAAAACATTTTGGTATTTTCGAACTTAATTTCGAAATTCCCTAAGAAGCATCATTTATGAAAAAAACTTTAAAATATGTATTTTTTTTAATATCAGCACATTTTTGCGCGCCTTTTAACATAATTTTTCTTTTTCGAACTTAAATTCGAATTTTCGAAATTTACTAAAAAGTGTCATTTTGTATAAAAAAAAACCTTTAAAATAATTATTTTTTCAATATCAGCATATTTTTAAACGTTTTTTAATCTAATTTTGCATTTTCGAACTTAAGTTCGAATTTTCGAAAATCACTAAAAATTGTTATTTTGTAAAAAAAAACTTTAAAATATGTATTTTTTTCAATATTAACACATTTCTGAACGTTTTTTTAACATAATTTTGCATTTTCGAATTTAATTTCGAATTTTCGAAATTCACTAAAAGTGTCATTTTAAATAAAAACCCTTTAAAATATGCATTTTTTCAATATCAGCACATTTCTAAACGTTTTTCAACATAATTTTGCATTTTCGAACTTAATTTCGAATTTTCAAAATTCACTAAAATGCATAATTTTTGTAGGAAAACTTTAAAATATATATTTTTTTAATATCAGCACCTTTTTGCACGTCTTTTAACATAATTTTATATTTTCGAACTTAAGTTCGAATTTTCGAAATTCATTAAAAAGTGTCATTTTGTACAGAGAAACTTTTAAAGATGTGTTTTCTTAATATCAGCACTTCTCTGAACTTTTTAATACAATTTCACATTTTTGAACTTAATTTCGAATGTTCGAAATTCACTAAAAAGTTCCATTTTGTACAGAAAACATAAAACTAGAGTTTTATTTCAATATCAGGAGGTTTTAGAAAATTTTCAACATAATTTCACATTTTCGAATATAAGTTCGAATTTTCGAAATTCACTGAAAAGTGCCATTTTGTACAGAAAAACTGTAAAACAGGTGTGTTTTTCGATATCACGAGGTTTTGGAACATATTTAACATAATTTTACATATTCGAATTTAATTTCGAATTTTCGAAATTAAAAAAAAGTTATATTTTGTAGGAAACACATTTAGAATACGTATTTTTAAATATTAATACGTTTCTAAGCATTTTTAATAAAATTTTGCGTTTTCGAACATAACTTCGAATTTTCGAAATTTACGAAAAATTGCCATTTTGTAATAAAAATATTAAAATGTTTAATATTTTCATATTTTTAAACATGTTTACATAATTTCAAAAATTCGTACTTAATTTCAATTTTCAAACTTAATTTCGAAATTTAAAAACGATTATTTGACAATATTTTATTATATTTATTTGGTTATTGGTATATTCGAATTTAAATATTCCTTTTTTAAAATTACCTGCTTTAGTTCTAAAATGACTAAGTTTATTTCTAAATAACATTAGCCATATCTTCACATTTTATATTTTTTATTAGTTAAATACATAATCATATACATGTATTTGCTAACTTTATTAACAATTGGCTCAATTTAAACATTTTTGCAAATGGCTTAGTCAAACCATTATTATCTCCACTGATTGTTTGCATATCCTGCAAATAATGTTATTTAATAGCTATTTACCAACATACATACACACATCTTTACCACATATACACTAAAGTGACTCATTTATGTTTTAAGATACATTTTTACATTTAGATATTAAATCCCTGGTTTCTTTATAACTGATATTTACAGCTTGCGGTATCATTTCCTTTTTTTCAGTTTTATTTGTCTGTAAATATCTCTCGTTTCGTTTCACACTTTTTGAAAACATAAAAATATTGAATCATATTTTAGTGGGTAAATATAGAAAAGTTATGGTGAAACATTAAGAGTTTATTGTTCTTGAGTTTGGGTAGAGTTTTTTTTGTTTAGAGATAGAGGGGAAAAAGGAAGGAAGTTTTTATTTGTTTTTAGGGAAAAAGTGTGTCATAGAGTGATTGACATACATTATGATGAGAAAATAAAGCAAAGAACAGATTTTATTTTGTTCTAAAGATTATAGATTAGTCTTTAGTTTGGACAATAGACGAAACTCAATCTATATTATAGACCAAATTTTGCCCTGTGTAATAGACTGTACTATAGACCAATCTTTGCTCTATACTATAGACCAAACTTTGCTCTATACTATAGACCAAACTTTGCTCTATACTATAGACCAATCTTTGCTCTATACTATAGACCAATCTTTGCTCTATACTATAGACCAATCTTTGCTTTATACTATAGACCAAACATTGCTCTATACTATAGACCAAACATTGCTCTATACTATAGACCAAACATTGCTCTATACTATAGACCAAACTTTGCTCTATACTATAGACCAAACTTTGCTCTATACTATAGACCAAACTTTGCTCTATACT
>NC_060954.1:5801157-5821400 GCF_022045245.1 Lucilia cuprina
CAGTTCTAGTTCAGTTCTAGTTCAGTTCTAGTTCAGTTCTAGTTCAGTTCTAGTTCAGTTCTAGTTCAATTCTAGTTCAATTCTAGTTCAATTCTAGTTCAGTTCTAGCTCAGTTTTAGTTCAGTTCTAGTCCAATTCTAGCTCAGTTCTAGTTCAGTTCTAGTTCAATTCTAGTTCAGTTCTAGTTCAGTTCTAGTTTAGTTCTAGTTTAGTTTTAGTTCAGTTCTAAATCCATTCTATTCTTATAAGAATTTATTCTCACAAATCCGGAGTTAAATAACTTCTAGAATTTTGCAGAAAATACCGAAAAGTTAATTTATTAAAATTTATGTATGCAAAATATTTATAAAATTAATTATGAATTTATTAATATTTTTATACAAAAAAAAAAAACATAACAACAATTAACACCTTTAAACACACAACAAATTTTTAATAAATAAATCAAAACGCAAAATTAATAATTCCAAAAAAGTGTTAAAAAGTAAAAAAATTATAATAGACATGAAGTTTTCCAAAACCTTAACGCCAAGCTTTTATTTATCGGTCAAAGTAAGATAAATAATAATGGTTGAAAAATGTTTAAAAAAAATATTTTTGGAGAAAAAGATAAAAAATATTAAAGCTTTTATTGACAGCAGCAACTTGGCGTTAAAAGATCTGAAAAATTAAAAATCAATAATATTATTGAATAAATAAGAAAAATACAGTCAAGAAAAGTAATGGACAGTTAAAGTCGCCTTTAAAATCAGTTGGAATGTGGTCTGGACTATAATTGGGTATTTAGTATAGTCTATGTTCAGAACTAGAATCTGGACTGTAGTCTGTCCTATAGAGTAGACAGTAATCTAGCCTATAGTCTACTGTACAGTCTCGAACTATAGTATAGTTCATAGTCGCAATTATAGTCCAGTTATAGTCTAAAATATAGTCAATTCTATAGTCGGGAATATAGTCTACTCTATTGTCTGGACTATAGTCTGTACTTTAGTCTTCTCTATAATCTGTACTATTATCAAGTCCATAATCTGTACAACAGTCTAGTCTACAGTCTGGACTTGTTCAAAGCCTAGCCTACAGGCGGTATTAGTCATGACTATAGTCTGAGAACCTACACTTTCAAAATGTTACAAACTTCATCAACATCCCACAATATCTGATATCACAGACACATAGAGTGTAGCGCCCAATATAAATAACTAAAAAAAAATAATATTAAGTTAAAGCTAACACAACGCCTCACACATAAAAGTTTAAACAATTTAAATTCAGTATAAAATTTGATGCTACCGGTAAATGTTGTACGAAAAGAAAATATATAACAAAAAAGAAAATATATAAAATTTAAATAATTTCGATAAAAAAAAAAACATAATAAAAAAGTGCAAAAATTAAATAAAAAATTTGGAAAATATAAAAAAAAATAAATAAAACCAAAAATTAACAAGAAATATATTTTTATAAAAAAAAAGACGGAAAAGTTTTAAAATTGTTTATGTAAAAATTTTATTCAAAATCTTAAGAACAACAACTAAAAAGAAGAAAAAAAAATATTTCAATTCCTTAGATCGTAAATAAATCCAATGTTTGTTTCCCAAATACCCCTCACAATAGTACAACGATTAGTATGTGGTGGCTGGTCTTTTCGGCCGACTTTCAAAATGTTTAACAACAATTTCAATTTTAATGTTTTTTGTGGTGTTTTGCTGTTGTTTTTTGTCAGAAGGTGCGTGTCTGAAATCTTATTAAGAATACTAAGTTGTTTTTATGAATAAACGATCTACAAATGTTTGTGTCAACATAATGACAAATGATCAATTAAATTTAGAAGCTTGTGTGTTGCAAAATGGTCCAATTGAGACACATTATTTACGGAAATGTTTCTTTTATAGTCGATGAACTTGAAAATTATTGGGTCAAGGGAAAATATTTAGGAAAAAAATAAGAAATAGAAAAATTAGAAAAAACTAAGTTAATAAAAATTTTATAAAAAATATCTGTTTATAAAATTTGAAAAAAAAAAAAATGTGTTAAGACTATAATCCTAACAATAGATCGATGTCCTAAATACACTTTAGATTATTTACAGTACTCCAGACTTTGTATAGTCTGTACTAACTATTGTCGAGTCTATAGTCAGGATTATATTGTAGTCTATAGACAATAGTTAATCTGGTCTGGATCATAGTGTATTTAGTCAGTTTGTTTGTTAGATAGTTAGATAGATAGACAGATAGATAGATAGATAGATAGATATATTGATAGTTAGTAAGTTAGTTGCATATACACAAAATCCGTAGACCTAGGCCTCTATTGTGCACTTCTTCAGTATTAATTCAGTTCAAGTTTAGTTTACTCTATACTATAGTCTGAACTATGTTTTAATCTGGACTATAGTCTAATCTATGGTTTGTACTATAGTCTAGTTTATTGTTTGGACTATAGTTTAGTCTATAATCTGGACTATAGTCTAGTTTATTGTCTTCACTATAGTCTATCTGGACTATAGTCTAGTCTATAGTGTGGACTATAGTCTAGTCTATAGTGTGGACTATAGTCTAGTCTATAGTCTGGACTATAGTCTAGTTATTAGCCTGGACTATAGTCTAGGATATAGTTTGGATTATAGTCCAGACTATAGTCTGGACTATAGTCTAGTCTATAGTGTGGACTATAGACTAATGTATGGTCTGGACTATAGTCTAGTCTATAATCTAGTCTATAGTCTAGTCTATAGTCTAGTCTATAATCTAGTCTATAGTCTAGTCTATAGTCTAGTCTATAGTCTAGTCTATAGTCTAGTCTATAGTCTAGTCTATAGTCTAGTCTATAGTCTAGTCTATAGTCTAGTCTATAGTCTAGTCTATAGTCTAGTCTATAGTCTAGTCTATTGTCTAGTCTATTGTCTAGTCTATTGTCTAGTCTATTGTCTAGTCTATTGTCTAGTCTATTGTCTAGTCTATTGTCTAGTCTATAGTCTAGTCTATAGTCTACTCTATAGTCCACTCTACAGTCTAGTCTATAGTCTAGTCCACTGTCTGGACTATAGTCTAGTCTATGATCTGGATTATAGTCTATTGCTTGGACTATAGTTTTTAATCTGAACTATAGTCTGGTCTGTACTCTTATCTACTGAAATTCTAAATGTTATACACAATTTTTAAGTACCCATCGGTTTGCCTTAATATTCGTTTAAGACATGACAATAATAAATTACTGCTAATTTTCTTTTTTTTCAAAACATTTAAACATTGTTAATTAAATTTTTTTTTGCAAGTTGTTTTCCAAACTAATTGTTTTTATATTTCAAATAACTTTTTAATTTTACTCTCATAAAAGCAACAAATTTGTTTATATTTATTCGTTTTATGAGCTAATATATAAGATATAAGAAAAAATACCAGTCAAAAGATCAAATAAAAAAACAAAAAATGTTGAATAAATATAATAAAAAAACGATTTGTTTATATAGTTTTTTTTACATTTTTTTTTTTTTTTTTTTTGTTTTTTGACTTAAATATGTGCGTCAAGTAATAAAAACTCTCAAGACCCTAGTAGTAGGCAAAACAAACAAATGTGTCAATTTTTAAAGATGTCTAACAATCGAATAAAAGCTATTAAGGCGACTTTTAAGAACCCTAAAGTTTTAATACTGTAATGTTTAATTAGCTAACAACTTTAATATTTACAATTGGTAAACGATTAAAACAGAAATATATGTATAGGCAATAAAGGAGGACCAGACGCCACAGGGGCACTTCTTAAATAAATGACTTGTTTACAGTTATTCCCAGTCACTTAATTATTTATTTTAAAATTTTAATGGCAATCCATTAATTAACAAGCATAAAATTCCAATACTTATTAGTTACTCATAAATTCATCTTAATAATGGTCTCAATTTCTTAAATATTTTATGGCAAATTACCAAATTGCTTACAAAATAAACTATAGATTCTAATTGTTAAATAATGTGAACTCTATTATACTTAATAATTTACTGCATATTGATTTGGCCAATCAATTTGTTTTTAATGAATTTTTGCATATTAGAAAAAAAAAATATGTATTGCTAATTTCTTTTCATACAAATATTTAATACCTAATATTTGAACAAAATCTAAAAATAATTGTTGAAAAAATATTAAAAATCTTTTTATTTGTTTACTAAAGAAAGTTGAAGACATACAGGTGTTTTTTTTCTGAAGAAGATTTTTTTAAACATTTATCTTTAGTAAATTAAATAATAAAGGAACAGCAAAAGATATATTTTTTGCTTAACAAACAATTAAAGACAACTTTAAGATTTAGTAAATAAAGTATTTTTTTCAAAGAATGGAGAGTTTTGACAACAATACAAATTTGAAAGTATCGTCACAGCCAACTATACCGATTAGCCGGATTTCAATATAGCCAGACTATGGTCTTCTTTATAGTTCAGACTGATTGTCGAAACTATACATAGTCTTGTCTATAGTCTTATCTATAGTTCTGACTATAGTCTAGTTTATAGTCCAGGCTATAGCCTGGCTAGAGACTTGTCTATAGTCCAGACTATAGTCTTGTCTATAGTCCAGACTATAGTCTTGTCTATAGTCCAGACTATAGTCTTGTCTATAGTCCAGACTATAGTCTTGTCTATAGGCCAGACTATAGTCTTGTCTATAGGCCAGACTATAGTCTTGTCTATAGTCCAGACTATAGTCTTGTCTATAGTCCAGACTATATTTTTGTCTATAGTCCAGACTATAGTCTTGTCTATAGTCCAGACTATAATATTGTCTACAGTCCAGACTATAATATTGTCTACAGTCCAGACTATAGTCTTGTCTATTGTCCAGACTATAGTCTTGTCTATAGTCCAAACTATAGTATTGTCTGTTGTCCTGACTAAAGTCTTGTCTATAGTCCAGACTATAGTCTTGTCTATAGTCCAGACTATGGTCTCTTCTATAGTCCAGACTATAGTCTTGTCTATAGTCCAGACTATAGTCTCTTCTATAGTCCAGACTATAGTCTTGTCTATAGTTCAGACTATAGTCTTGTCTATAGTCCAGACTATAGACTTGTCTATAGTCCAGACTATAGTCTTGTCTATAGTCCAGACTATAGTCTTGTCTATAGTCTAGACTATAGTCTTGTCTATAGTCCAGACTATAGTCTTGTCTATAGTCCAGACTATAGTCTTGTCTATAGTCCAGACTATAGTCTTGTCTATAGTCACCTCTATAGCACAGACTATAGTCATTTCTATACTCCAGACTATAGTCTTGTCTATAGTCCAGACTATAGTCTTGTCTATAGTCCAGACTATAGTCTTGTCTATAGTTCAGACTATAGTCTTGTCTATAGTCCAGACTAAAGTCTTGTCTATAGTCCAGACTATAGTCTTGTCTATAGTCCAGACTATAGTCTTGTCTATAGTCCAGACTATAGTCTTGTCTATAGTCCAGACTATAGTCTTGTCTATAGTTCAGACTATAGTCTTGTCTATAGTCCAGACTATAGTCTTGTCTATAGTCCAGACTATAGTCATGTCTATAGTCCAGACTATAGTCCAGACTATAGTCATGTCTATAGTCCAGACTATAGTCCAGACTATAGTCATGTCTATAGTCCAGACTATAGTCATGTCTATAGTCCAGACTATAGTCTTGTCTATAGTCCAGACTATAGTCTTGTCTATAGTCCAGACTATAGTCTTGTCTACAGTCCAGACTATAGTCTTGTCTATAGTCCAGACTATAGTCTTATCTATAGTCCAGACTATAGTCTTGTCTATAGTCCAGACTATAGTCATGTCTATAGTCCAGACTATAGTCTTGTCTATAGTCCAGACTATAGTCATGTCTATAGTCTAGACTATAGTCTTGTCTATAGTCCAGACTATAGTCATGTCTATAGTCCAGACTATAGTCTTGTCTATAATCCAGACTATAGTCTTGTCTATAGTCCAGACTATAGTCTTGTCTATAGTCCAGACTACAATCTTGTCTATAGTCCAGACTATAGTCATGTCTATAGTCCAGACTATAGTCTTGTCTATGTCCAAACTATAGTCTTGTATTGCGTATAGTCCAGACTATAGTCTTGTCTTTAGTCTAGCCAATAGTCTGGAGTTTATTTCCTTTCGCATGCTTTATGTATAGGAGTGAAAACAAACTCCCCGGAATTTATTATTAAAAATAGGCTTGATAGTCTCGATTATAGTCTATAATCTGGACTACAATGTAGTCTATAGTCCGGACAATAATCTAGTTTATAGTCAGAACTACAGTCTCGTATATATTATAGTAGAGTCCAAAGTCTGGACTGTAGTGGGTTATAGTCTAGTATATATCTGGATATAATTTTGTGTATAGTCTGGATTATAATCTATTTACTATTTATTATATATATTGTTTTGTAAATAGTTTGGTCAAAGGTCTAGTCCAAACATATTATATAGGGTTGCCCTAATTACATTCTTGCCATCTTAACCACTAAACGATAGCAAGAAAACCGGTTTTTGACTAAAAAGCATTAAGTTTCCAGATTTCTTAGAAGTTTTCTAAGGTAACTATTGATTAACGTTCTAAATCATATTCTGAATATGTATAAAAAATTAATAAGTTATTAAATAAAACTCACATGATTTTATCAATTGTTAATTTGCAAAATATGTATATATTTCATTTTTACACACCTCCGCCGATCAGCTCTAATTAGTTTTGTGTCAAATAAAAAAAAAATAATAACTCTCTCTATATTTAGAAAAAGAAAAACAAACATTTGTTTTATTAATTATGACATTATTTGTGTAACAGAAAATAAGTGTTAATTTCTTTGTCACAAACAAAAAAATTATTTAAGGCTAAAAAGGGGTAAGCGAAATAAATATTTCGATTGATTGGTAACATAAAATAACTTTTAGATTTAACTCCACTAACAGCAAAGGACTAGTTACGGAAATAGTTCTATGTTAGTTCAAAGTTATTTAAAATCAAGCGATTGCTCCTTTTTAGAGATTTAAATCATTCTAAATGTTTTCATACTTAAGAAGCTACAATTTGACATTATTAATGGCACAAATATTTGGATCTTTATAATGTTTCAAAATATTTATTTAAGTCTTAGCATACCATTAGACATTTAGACGTCCAAAACCTTTACGGTATTTGAACTATTTGCTGATAAGACAATATAATAATGTAAATAAAAACTATGACATTAAGTAAAGAGACTCAAACAGTTCTATCCCTTAAATCTTGATAGACAATCGTTGACAACCTTAATACCCGGTATATAGGGTATACACAAAAAACGTCAGAACTTAAGCTACTACTATTTAAGTTCTAATTAGTTTATATATAGTATTTATACAACATTTATATTTGGAATATGTATTATGAGTTTATTGTCTACTAAACACATTCGGTAAATAGACGTATTTTTATCAAACAACACGATCCGAATGAAACAAGAAGATTTATATTTACCCATTTAATAAAGTGCTAAAATACTGTCATATAGAATAATTATTTTTTTTAATGGTATATAGTTTTTTATTACAAGATTAATTATTACGTCGTAGCAAAAACTGAATATTGTACAGAAATAATGTAATTATTAATAATATTACAAAAGTAGCATGAACTAGTATACTGTTTGTGTTAAACATTAACACCTGAAGTCGTTAAGGAAATTTATTAAAAACAAAACAGTGTTTTTCTTATATAGATTTCTGGCAAAAAAATCATTTACGAACTAAAGACAAGACAATAATTCAGACTATAGGTCAGATTATAGACTAGACTATAGACAAAGCTATAGTCGAAACATTAGACTAAACTTTAGTCTATAGTCCAGATGATAGATTTGACTATAGTCCTGACTATATACTACACTATAGTTCAGACTATAGACTAGACTATAGTTTAGACTATAGACTAGACTATAGTCCACTATATCCCTGGCTATAGTCCAGACTATAGATAAGGCTATAGTCCAGACAATAGGTAAGACTATAGTCCATACTATAGATAAGACTAAAGTCCACTATACACTTGTCTAAAGTCTAGATTATAGACTTGACTAAAGTCTAGACTATAGACTTGACTAAAGTCTAGACTATAGACTTGACTAAAGTCTAGACTATAGACTTGAGTAAAGTCTAGACTATAGACTTGACTAAAGTCTAGTCTAGACTATAGTCCAGATTACAGACTAAAGTTCAGACAATAGACTAGACTATAGTCCAGATTATTGACTAGACTATAGTCCAGATTATAGACTAGACTATAGTCCAGATTATAGACTAGATTATAGTCCAGGCTATAGACTAGATTATAGTCCAGGCTATAGACTAGACTATAGTCCAGACTATAGACTAGACTATAGTACAGACTATAGACTAGACTATAGTACAGACTATAGACAAGACTATAGTACAGACTATAGTCCAGACTATAGACTAGACTATAGTCCAGACTATAGACTAGACTATAGCCCAGACTATAGACTAGACTATAGTCCAGACTATAGACTATAGTCCGGAATAAAGACTAGACTGGCTATAAACTTGACTATAGTCCTGACTATAGACTTGAATATAGTCTGACTATAGAAAACACCATTGTTCTAAATAAAGACTGGACTGTAGTGCAGAGTATAGACTAGACTATAGTGCAGAGTATAGACTAGACTACAGTGCAGACTATAGACTAGACTATAGTGCAGACTATAGACTAGACTATAGTCTAGACTTTAGTCCATACTATAGACTACACTATAGTCTAGACTATAGACTACACTATAGTCTAGACTATAGACTACACTATAGTCTAGACTATAGACTTGACTAAAGTCTAGACTATAGTCTAGACTATAGACTTGACTAAAGTCTAGACTATAGATTTGACTAAAAGTCTCTATTATAGACTAAACTATAAACTATAGTCCAGACTGTAGGTCTCTTCTGCCCAAGTGAGTTCATTCTTAAGCCAACTCTGAAAGTAATACTTATTACATTACTATAAGCGGAAATAGTACCTTAATTTAGTACTATTTGACTGATCATACTCACAGTAAAGTAAAGACACAATCCACCGATCTCATATAACCCCAAAATAAAAGCCTACTTTTAGGCTAAAATTAAAAACAAACTATACTAAGATCCATTTCGTTTCTTTCTTCCCTCAGTTGTCATGCTGACTATATATCCCATTATCATCAACATAACTTTTCCTGTGTGGATTGGAAAAAGGCACCCGAAGCTACGGCTGGTAATTGCACCCGATATACACGTTATGGAGCCATAAGATGTTATGGTGGCATGAATAACTTATTAACCTCAAAGTAAATATTTTCATCTAAAGTACGCCAGATTTAGTAATAAACGTATTAATATTAGCGATATTTACAGTGATCAAAAGGTGCGTAAAATGGAAGAAATTATATTTTGCGGTTGGCCCGAACAGGTCTTTAATCCAGTTATAGATTTACAGCCATTTCCGAAAATAAAATCGTTGACAATTGAGTACAGTGATATGACAGAGATTATATTTGATTTTCCGGAAATGTTTTATTTGCAGGTAAGTTCAGACTATTTGCAACAAAAATTAAAAATAGTTTGAGAAATTTTCCTTTTCTTTATTCCTTTAGACCATAAATATCTCCTGGACCAATTTGTCACACATAGGTCCTAGAACTTTTAAACGAATACATACTCTCAGAATAGTAGACTTGAGATGGAATCAATTGATACAATTGGATAGTCCTTTGGCCTTGCCCAGGACTTTTCAAGAACTATATTTGGCTGGTAAATGTTGAGAATTTTTGCCGCAAAAAGAAAATTTCTTATAATCTTACAGTTAATTCTTAGGTAATCCTTGGAATTGCACTAGAAACTTTAAATGGCTACTAATACCGGAAAAGGCAAAAGTGGTGGCTGATCGTGATCAATTATATTGCTCGGATCGTAAATATAAAGACAGACTCTTGCTAACAGTGGTGAATTATAAAGTGGTGAGTATTAGTACAGACATTTTTTCGTACTTTATCTCTTCTTAATTTGTTTTCTATGTTTCAGACCTTAAAAAACGCCTGCCTATCGCATCCTGATATCCAGAATTGTACTTGCATTATGCATCATATTATACCCAAGTCTTATATACCTTTATATACAGTTAATTGCTCAAATTTGGGATTTGATCGCTTGCCTACCTATTTACCAGAAAATACTACCATGTTTTTTGCTAACGACAATAAGGTGAGTTAGTTTTGAAGGAAGAAAGGAAGTGGAAACATAGATCTACTCCTAAATTATACTAATATTTATGTAGAAAATCGTGGATATATAATTTACTAAGTTTATTGATATTTCTTTACAGATCAGTGATATTTCACCTTTACGCAATAATATCCATTATCGCTATGTGGTTGATGTACATTTAGAAAACAATTCTGTGGAAAATATCGATGTTTTAGAGGGAGGCTATTGGTTGGAACATTTTCGTTTGCTGAATTTGAAAAACAATAAGCTGAAAAAGGTAAAAAGCAAAAAACAAATAATTGGAATTTTGTTTAATTCCAATTCAGTTCAAGTTCAATTAGAGTTGAGTTCTAGTTCAGTTCCAGTTCAGTTGAAGTTCAGTTCTAGTTCAGTTCTAGTTCAGTTTTAGTTCAGTTCTAGTTTAGCTCTATTTAAGTTCCAGTTCAGTTCTAGTTTAAATCTAGTTCAGTTTAGTTTTAGTTTCCTTCTAGTTCAGTTCTAGTTTAGTTCTTGTTCAGTTCTGGTTCAGTTCTAGTTCAGTTCTTGTTTAGTTCAAGTTTAGTTCAAGTTTAGTTCTAGTTTAGTTCTAGTTCAGTTCTAGTTTAGTTCTAGTTTAGTTCTAGTTCAGTTATAGTTCAGTTTTTGTTTAGTTCTTGTTTAGTTCTGGTTCAGTTCTAGTTCAGTTCTAGTTCAGTTCTAGTTCAGTTCTAGTTCAGTTCTAGTTCAGTTCTAGTTCAGTTCTAGTTCAGTTCTAGTTCAGTTCTAGTTCAGTTCTAGTTCAGTTCTAGTTCAGTTCTAGTTCAGTTTTAATTCAGTTTTAATTCAGTTCTAGTTCAGTTCTAGTTCAGTTCTAGTTCAGTTCTAGTTCAGTTCAAGTTCAGTTCTAGTTTAGTTCTAGTTCAGATCTAGTTTAGTTCTAGTTTAGTTCTAGTTCAGATCTAGTTTAGTTCTATTTTAGTTCTAGTTCAGTTCTAATTCAGTTCTAGTTTATTTATAGTGTTTTAGTTAATGTTCTAGTCCACATTCTACTTTTTATACTAGAAAAGAAACGTGATTTATAAAACTCGTAATTATTTTTTACCAGATTCCTGTCTATGCTTTGGACAATGCTTTAGACGATAATCCCAATGCCAATCTCCTGTTGCTAAGTCAAAATCCCTGGTATTGTTCTTGTAAATTTGCCATGCGGTTTAAAGAAATCCTTAACAAATACAATGCTATACTACGAGATGCATGGAATATATCCTGCACTTACAAACAAGGAGATGAATTGAAAACTTCAAAAATTTTAGCCATTAGCCGGGAAGATGTTTGTAAACCCAAAGATGAATCAAAAATACATGCACTAGACTGGGTTAATGGTCTGTTGGCCACGTTAATAGTATTTATTTTGGGTAAATTGGCCTATGATTATTACTATTATAAAAATTATGGTCGCGTGCCATGGATAGTAATGAAATTGCCTTGAAGAAGTTTAAAAAAAGAAAATAATTTTAATGTGATATTAGAAAAGCTGTCAATTTGTGGCTTTTTTTTAAGGAGGTTATTAAATCCTTTTGGTTTTACTTAATAATTAAGTTGTTTTAAGTATTATTTTTTTTTTAATTTTAAATATTCATAAATATTTGTTCTCTTTTATTTAAGTAAATTTGTGACATTTTGTACATTACAATAAATGTATATTTTATAGTATTTTTACAAATAACTTTTACTACTAGTATTTTATAATAATATTAGAAAAAAAAAACAATAAAAACTAAACAAAAATAAAATAGGAAACATTTTTTTTATTATTTTAATAAATTAACATTAAAACTACCAAAATCCATTTGAATTTCCAAAAAGTTAGTTTAATTTGTTTTACTAAATCCTTACGTATGTATATAATTTGTGCTTAAAATAAAACTACGCACAATAAACAAAGCTGCTATATTAATCAATTTCATTATTATTCTTAAGGAATACCTGAGTATGTCTATCATGGACTCTTTTAGTGGTTCGTTATAATTATTGTTAAGGTGTTTGTAGCACAACTTTTAGCAAGCAATCTTTGGCCATTATTCCGCAAGAGACACATACATACAATTTTAAGCGTCTAATCTATGTTATCAATATCATTTACTTTGTCTTTTTTCTCTTCATTTTCTTCTTCATTAAGATCTTTATCAGCTTGTTGATTATTTTCTTCGGTATTGTCATTAGCTTGATTTAATTTTCTATTAGTTTCTTCTTGTATTTTACGTTCATATTCACGTACATCTTCCAAAGTCATGCCATACCATTCATCGATCCAGGCAAAGGCTTGACGGTGGCCCAATAATAATACATCTCTTATGGAGCGCTGAATAAAGTCCTCTACTTTGGTTTGCAGACCCCAGACTTCAAAAGAAGCATCCACCAGTTTATAGGAACACATAATGGGTTTGTCACAATCACGCCAACCCTCCACCAGGAGACCCCGATCTTTATTAGTCATTTAATAATACAAATTAATATTATTTTTTTTAATTTTTTATTAAAAAATAAGAAACAACTTACTTGTCTTTTCTGATTTGAAAAATTTGGGATCTTCTTCCTTTTTATAATGTTTATTATTGGGTAATTCATCAAAGGCTATATCAACATTGTCAACTATACGTTGTTTTAACTGTTCCTCAGTTAAATTTAAACACTTTTGTAGAAAAATAAATATCGTTATAAATTTAATGTGTTTTCTTAAGAATGTATGTATATAATGAACTTACATTTTCAGAATTTCCATTATTGTCTTCATATTTAGTTTTTATGGAAACATTTAATTTAGGTACAAAAGAGCACTAAAATAAAAGTCTCGGTAATAATTTTGTTTTCTTTTTAAACAACGACTTAAAAAAAACTTACTGTGTATTCTGTTTAGCATTAAGTAGAACGGTAGACAGTATCAAAAAGGGAGACAAAAGAAAATATATATTTTTTTTATTAAAAATCAAAAAGAATATCGATTGATGATCATGATTATGTTAATAGAGGTTGTTAGATATATTGCAGTTTCAGTTCAGTTCTAATTAATTTCTATTTCAGTTCTAGTTCAGTTCTGATTCAGTTCTAATTCAGTTCTAGTTCAGTTCTAGTTCAGTTCTAGTTCAGTTCCAGTTCAGTTCTAGTTCAGTTCTAGTTCAGTTCTAGTTCAGTTCTAGTTCATTTCTAGTTCATTTCTAGTTCATTTCTAGTTCATTTCTAGATCAGTTTTAGTTCAGTTCTAGTTCAGTTCTAGTTCAGTTCTAGTTCAGTTCTAGTGTAGTTCAAAGTTCAGTTCTAGTTCAGTTCTAGTTTAGTTCTAGTTCAGTTCTAGTTCAGTTCTAATTCAGTTCTAGTTCAGTTCTAATTCAGTTCTAATTCAGTTCTAGTTCAGTTCTAGTTCAGTTCTAGTTCAGTTCTATTTCAGTTCTAGTTCTAGTTCAGTTCTAGTTCAGTTCTAGTTCAGTTCTAGTTCAGTTCTAGTTCAGTTCTAGTTCAGTTCTAGTTCAGTTCTAGTTCAGTTCTAGTTCAGTTCTAGTTCAGTTCTAGTTCAGTTCTAGTTCAGTTCTAGTTCAGTTCTAGTTCAGTTCTAGTTCAGTTCTAGTTCAGTTCTAGTTCAGTTATAGTTCAGTTCTAGTTCAGTTCTAGTTCAGTTCTAGTTCAGTTCTAGTTCAGTTCTAGTTCAGTTCTAGTTCAGTTCCAGTTCAGTTCTAGTTCAGTTCTAGTTCTGTTCTAGTTCTGTTCTAGTTCAGTTCTAGTTCAGTTCTAGTTCATTTCTAGTTTAGTTCTAGTTCAGTTCAGTTCTAGTTCAGTTCTAGTTCAGTTCTAGTTCAGTTCTAGTTCAGTTCTAGTTCAGTTCTAGTTCAGTTCTAGTTCAGTTCTAGTTCAGTTCTAGTTCAGTTCTAGTTCAGTTCTAGTTCAGTTCTAGTTCAGTTCTAGTTCAGTTCTAGTTCAGTTCTAGTTCAGTTCTAGTTAAGTTCTAGTTCAGTTCTAGTTCAGTTCTAGTTCAGTTCTAGTTCAAATCTAGTTCAGTTCTAGTTCAGTTCTAGTTCAGTCCTAGTTCAGTTCTAGTTCAGTTCTAGTTCTGTTCTAGTTCAGTTCTTGTTCTACTTCAGTTCTAGTTCTGTTCTAGTTCAGTTCTAGTTCAGTTCTAGTTCAGTTCTAATTCATTTCAGGTTTAGTTCTGATTCAGTTCTAGTTCAGTTCTAGTTATATTCAATCCTACTTAAGACTCCTTTACTTTAATCACTCAGACACATTTACTAAAAAATTCATTAAATATACACCAAATAAAACAATCAAAATTATTACTAAAAACAATAGTAGTCCTACACAAAACGCTAACCAAATAAATAAACATTTAGGTACAAACATATTTAGAATAGACATAAACAACTATAATAAATGATGTTCTCGATTGTGAATTCTTTGTTAGCCGGCTGTAATATTCATGCAGATGAGCATATTCACACGTTTTACATGTTTGTAATATTTGAAATAATATAAAAGAAAATATTTATAAATAATAAAAACAAAAAGATATATTGCAAAAATAAACAGCAGCCCGAATCGAAGGGTGAAGCAGAACGGCTATGGTTTAATAAATGACAACAATAACAAGAGATATAAATTTAATAATACACATGATTATGGGGATAAAAATTTATGGCCTGAAATTACATTGGGTATTACATGGTTTTGTTATAAATAGAAAAAAAAGCAGAAAATTGGAATGAGATTGGTATACACAACAAATACATACACTAAGTAAAGGATAACACATAAAATTTTGAAAGGATTTTTGTTTTTAAATAGTTTGACGCCACAAACAACAAGAATGTAAATAAATTCCCCAAACACAACTTAAGTTTATACAGCTACAAGGACTCCCCTCTTAAGGATATTAAAATAGTAACAACAAGTGTGTTTTGTAAACAACTATAAATATAACAACAAAAGAAAACACAAGCACATCCTTTATAAAAGCAAAAATAGCTTTAATAAAGGAAGCATGACAAAAATAATAAAAAAAGCTTTTTAAACTGAAGCAGGTTTTATAACATAGACAAGGTCAATTTATAAATAAAAACAAGCAAAGGATATTGATAAAAATAAATGTTTAAAGAAACAAGAGGATATATCTAATTATTTTTTTAAGCTTTTAATAAACAATCGAGTTATTTATAGATTTAATTTTATAAAATACCAGACTTTTATATTAATGTTGATGAGGTTAATGAATTTATGGCTTAAACTTACCTGTTTTGGTGAAGGGAAAGAAATTCCATGACTTTTCAGTGACGTAAAATACACGTGGACATATGGCTTGTATCCAATATGGCAAACGGCTGGAATATAAGAAAAACAAATTAAATTTAAATTAAATTAATAAATGATAAATTGATGCTAATGAATTAGGGAATCATATTAAAGAGATTTACTTTTTTGATGTCCGAATAAATTATGAAGTGTTTATAGATTTATAGAAATGAATGGCAGCAGAATAAACAAAATCATATTGTGATGAAATTTTACATAAAATTTGTTAACGTAAAAAAGTTTCAATTAAAATCGAATTGGAAATTAAAGAATTTAAAACTTATTTACTTCTAGATTAGTTCAGTGCAAGATTAGTTATATTTCAGTTCTTTATTAGTTCTAGATCATTCCTAGTTTAGTTCTAGTTCAGTTCAAATTCAGTTCCAGTTCAGTTCTGGTTCAGTTCTAGTTCAGTTCTAGTTCAGTTCTAGTTGAGTTCTAGTTGAGTTCTAGTTGAGTTCTAGTTCAGTTCTAGTTCAGTTCTAATTCAGTTCTAATTCAGTTCTAGTTCAGTTCTAGTTCAATTCTAATTCAGTTCTAATTCAGTTCTAGTTCAGTTCTAGTTAAGTTCTAGTTAAGTTCTAGTTCAGTTCTAGTTCAGTTCTAGTTCAGTTCTAGTTCAGTTCTTGTTCAGTTCTAGTTCAGTTCTAGTTCAGTTCTAGTTCAGTTCTAGTTCAGTTCTATTTCTAGTTCAGTTCTAATTCTAGTTCAGTTCTAGTTCAGTTCTATTTCTAGTTCAGTTCTAATTCTAATTCAGTTCTAGTTCAGTTCTAGTTCAGTTCTAGTTCAGTTCTAGTTCAGTTCTAGTTCAGTTCTAGTTCAGTTCTAGTTCAGTTCTAGTTTAGTTCTAGTTCAGTTCTAGTTCAGTTCTAGTTCAGTTCTAGTTCAGTTCTAGTTCAGTTCTAGTTCAGTTCTAGTTCAGTTCTAGTTCAGTTCTAGTTCAGTTCTAGTTCAGTTCTAGTTCAGTTCTAGTTCAGTTCTAGTTCAGTTCTAGTTCAGTTCTAGTTCAGTTCTAGTTCAGTTCTAGTTCAGTTCTAGTTCAGTTCTAGTTCAGTTCTAGTTCAGTTCTAGTTCAGTTCTAGTTCAGTTCTAGTTCAGTTCAAGTTCAGTTCTAGTTCAGTTCTAGTTCAGTTCTAGTTCAGAACTAGTTCAGTTCTAGTTCAGTTCTAGTTCAGTTTTAGTTCAGTCCCAGTTCAGTTTTATTTAGGTTTTATTCAGTTCTAGTTTAAGTCTAGTTCAGATTAGTTTTGGTTCAGCTCTATGTCCATTCAAGATCATTTTAGGTGAAATTTAATGTTGCCTAACAAATCCACCACTTACCTCGACAAATGTATCCTTTTCTCGGTAAACTGACCTTTACCATGTTCTGGATCTTCACAGGGTTCATTGGTGACAATTTCAACACCTTCACCGTCACCTGACTGTTCCAAGCTATGGCGAGCAATCATATACAATTGGCCAATTTGATACTGCAACAGCAAAAACAAATGCTTTATTTACAAAACCATTAACATGAAAACAATAATTGCAATTTGTGGACTTTAACACTTTGATGTTGATAATCTTAACAACATTCCACCACAAAGATGCACATGTTGAGATAAAAACAAACAAACCTCTTCGCAAGACAATGGCATACAAATGCGATATTCTTTTGTTAAAACCATGATTATTTAATGAAATTTACAATTTGTAATAAATAACGTAATGAATGCACCGAAATCTGGAGGGCAAAAATTACAAGATGAAAATAATTAATGCAACGCGCGCTTCGGAATAATGGTTATGCGAGCGAGTAGGAAAAAAATTATACTGATGTAAAAAAACCAATAAGAAAAAAATGAGAAAAATATGTGTAAAAACGGTATTTTCAACAGCTGTTTAAAAAAAAAATAAAGTTGCCACAAGAAAAGTAAAAGTAGTGGTGTTACCATTTTTTGGTGAATATTTAGAAAGAATAGATAGATTTTTTAAACAAAATTAGATTTAAAATTTGTTTATTTTTTAACAATAAATTTTTAATATTTTAATACAGAGTATATAGTTCAGCTTTGGTTTGTAGCATTCTCATCTTACTCTTAATTTTAAACTTTTTTAACGTTTTTTTTTAGCCCAAATTTATATTATAACTTGGCAGCACAGTTTTTTATTATATATTCAATGTGTTATTAATTACCTGTGAATTTCGCTGTGAAAAACCACAAAATAGAGAGACAGAAAACAAAACAAAACGAAGTGAAAATATTTTTATGTATAGCACAGACATCTGCGCTGATTCGGTTTAAGCAGACTAAGCCTAGCCGCAGAGCAAAATGTCAAAGCCGCCGCCCCCAAAATTTTTTAGCATTATTACAATTGGAACCACAACCGCTGTCGACAATAATTTTTCATACATTTTGTATGGAGAGCAAAATATTATCTTGTGGTTGGCGGCATTGTGGTTGAGATAGATTCTATTTTACTTTTATTGCAATCCTAATAATATGTATGTTCTCCTATTTTATTCAGAATAATATTTTCATAATTTTCTTTTATTTCATAAAGAATTATTTTATTTTTTAACTTATTTTGCTTTCATTTTTTTCTTATAAACGTAAAAAAATGTGGTCTGTCGACAGTCGCTCAATTTGAATTCGTCGCTCGCTCTTTTTGTGTTATTTGTCGATAGCGTTTCCAATTGTAATTAAACTGTTACAGTCTATTATAAGCTGCCGTCGTTATTTTCTAGTATCAAACGGCGTCGTTGTGAACATGTTGTCGGCGCTGGTTTTTGCTATTGCGTTTTATTATTTCACTTTATAATCACGTAGCGAAAGCTTTTATTAGCATTACAATTTACAAAAAAAAAAATAAATATTTATAATATTTGTATACAGTCGCAATTCAGGTCTGAGTTGGGGAACAACTCTCGCGTCATCGCGATTATTTCTTAAACGCGTTCAGGCTTGTGTTTGTTGCCTGGCTTTCGACAGTTTAGCGTCTCGCTCGCACTGGTGTAATGTATTACTTCATGTAACTGTTCAAAGTTACATGTTGTCTACATTAACCTCGTGCTTTCGTTTTACCTCAAGTGAGGTTATGTTTTATTGGTGGAGACCATAGAATACTCAAACGTTTTTAACTGGTGGAGACCATAAAATACTCACGATATAACCTGGTGGAGACCATTTAAACTCAAATATATACTGGTGGAGACCATTAATACTTTTGATGAAATCAAGTCCGGATGCTCCAACTTCCTATATGAAGGTATAGGTCGGTTGGTGGGGTTTTCTCTGGACAAACGTGTGATAACCTGGCAATATGAGTGCTTGATGCACCGCCATCCTAATCAAAACCCAAAAAAAAAAAAAAAAAAAAAAAAAATAATATTTGTATAAATTTAATACAAAAAGGTATAGTTTTTATTATACTTTTACAAAATATAAAAGAAATAAACAAAAAATTTAATAAACTACAAAAAATATTGAAAAGAAAAAAAATTCACAATTCTTTTGTGACACAAAACTTTTTCTTGTGTATTCATCTTTTGTGTGTAATGTGTTAAATAAGTAAAAAAGTGAAAAAAATAAAAAATCTAAAAAACAACATTCCTTTACAGAAAGCCTTTAAGTGTGAAGTGTTTAGTTGCACAAGGAGTACATTCCTATTAGATTTTCGACAAGCCGGTGTTGGCAATGCTAAGGATCCGTTTAAAAATGGGTCCTCATCAGCAGTTACAGCGCAGCAAGGAGTGGACATGTTGTTTTGGCCTACATGTTCATACCGCCACCATAATGATTGGCCTTTGGCATTTGGTAAGTTATTTTAAGACACAACAAATAAAGAAAAACTAATTTTTAGAAAAAATGGAAAAGAACTATGTAATCAAAAGTAAACCGTACAGAAAAGGACAATTTAATCATTAAACCATATTACTAAGTTATTTAGTTTGTAGCTATTAAAAGGATAAATGTCTGCAGTTAATTTATTTTGCTATAATATAGACTCTTTTTCAATCGTTTCACTTATTTTGGTCTTTTTTTCTTTATATGGCCTTGTTCAGGGTCATTATAGAGTTTTTGTTATATGTAGTTGTTGTTGTTTTTGTCATTGGGTGGTTGTGGAGCTGTTTCTTGCATTTCAATTTACGTAAATTGTAGATTTTTTTATGCTAGGTATATTTTTATTAATTCTGTTTAATCTTTTCTCTCTTTTGTATATACATATAGTTATTTTTTATCGGTTGTCAATTTTTTATTATTATTATTAACTTTGCTTTTGTTTAATCGAGGTCTTTTGTTATTTTTGCAATCGTGACTCAGTATTATGTTGTTTTTTTATATTTTATTAAAATCTAGTTTTATTTGTATAAACAATTGTAATCAGCAAAATATTTTTTTGCTAACAAAATTCGGGGAAAAAACTTTCTAAAATTAGGAAGAAGAAAATCTTCTCAAAGCTTTGTTACACTTTAAGTCACGTTATTAGGAGATTTAAGTCGTATAAAGTATACATTTTGGAATTTCCCCACTCTTTATTCTAGTTTAGTTCTAGTTAAATTCTAGTTTAGTTTTAGTTCTTGTTCAGTTCTAGTTTAGTTCTAGTTCAGTTTTAGCTCAGTTCTAGTTCAGTTCTAGTTCAGTTCTAGTTCAGTTCTAGTTCAGTTCTAGTTCAGTTCTAGTTCAGTTCTAGT
>NC_060954.1:5821500-5823037 GCF_022045245.1 Lucilia cuprina
TTCTGTTCTAGTTCTGTTCTAGTTCTGTTCTAGTTCTGTTCTAGTTCTGTTCTAGTTCTGTTCTAGTTCTGTTCTAGTTATGTTCTAGTTCTGTTCTAGTTCTGCTCTGGCCCAGTTCTAGTTCCTTTCTAGCTCTGTTCTAGTTTTGCCCAGTTCCTCATAATTCTTTCTCTTTAAACTTACGATATTGTTTACGATAACTTAAAGAATGATCACGATACGCATAAGGAGGATCAACTTTACTTAAGGGAGTCGGCAAGGCTGGAGCATTAAGATCCACATTGTAATCATAGCTATTTTCCAATTCTTCCATCATATGGGGATTACGCATAATAACCGCCAATAAACTTAAAGCCAAAATATTTAGAAACTATAAAATATAAACAAACAATAAGAAAAATGTGTTAAAGTTTAATTCGATAAAGTGTTAAACATATTTTCATAGTAATTTTTTAATTAATTAACATATTTCCTAACAATAAATGATCTTCGTCACTTGTATTATTTGTTTTTGTTATTAGTTGTAGACAAATTTTCAAAGTAAATAAACGTCAGCGTAATAAATGTATATCAAAAATGTTTGTTTTTATTAAATGCAAATAAATTACGAAACGTTTGAGTTAAAGGAATAATAACATTTATTAATATTTTTACTGAAATATGTAATTTACTCTTGAATTTCTTACAAACTGTTAATTTTTTGTTTGAGAGAAAATTTTCTATTAGGAAAGTTTACAGATTAGTTAAGAGGCTTATTTGCTACAATCTAATTGTTTAAATTAGCACAGTAAAATAAAAATTAGTAATAAATTAGTAAACAAATAAACTAAACTATTTAAATGGATATTAGTCAAAATCTGTGATCTTTTTCACAAAAAATTCCCTAATTTCAATTTCATTTTATAACAATTTACCCTAGAAAAACTTAATCATAATTGTATTTATAACCTCTTTAATTAAACTAATAATTGACACAATAAACACAAAATAATTTAAATTTACGCCAAAATTGTTGAATTGGAATTTGTAGACATTTTTATGAACTTTTTTGTAAATTACCCATAGACTTCTTCAAACAAGTAAAAGTAAATAAATACACAGAAATTGCTAAAAAAAAATAATTAATATCATTGCCTACGTAATCAAATTGATTGACTGTTGAGTTTTATGTACATAATTCAATTTAAAATAAAATCTTGCGTATTTGTACTTATAAAAGATAAATGTTTATTTTTCTTAATAAAAAATCTTAAGTGATTAACAAAATTAAGGAAATTTTTAAAACAATTAAAAAACTCGTTAAAAAAATCAAGATTTAAATATGCAAAACATTTCAGTTCTAGTTCAGTTCTATTTCAGTTCTAGATCACTTCAAGTTCATTTCTAGTTCAGTTCTATTTCAGTTCTATTTCAGTTCTAGATCACTTCAAGTTCAGTTCTAGTTCAGTTCTAGTTCAGTTCTAATTCAGTTCTAGTTCAGTTCTAGTTCAGTTCTAGTTCAGTTCTAGTTCAGTTCTAGTTCAGTTCTAGTTCAGTT
>NC_060954.1:5823137-5830125 GCF_022045245.1 Lucilia cuprina
ACTAGAACTGAACTAGAACTGAACTAGAACTGAACTAGAACTGAACTAGAACTAACCTAGAACTAACCTAGAACTGAACTAGAACTGAACTAGAACTGAACTAGAACTAACCTAGAACTAACCTAGAACTGAACTAGAACTGAACTAGAACAGAACTAGAAATGAACTAGAACTGAACTGAACCTTAACTAACATTATAGTTCTTTAACTTCAGTCAAAGTTTACAACCTTATTATATCTATTATTATTTTATATAATTTTTAAATTACCATAATTTTTGCGTTATAACATCAACAACAAACATAAATTGAAAAGTTTTTCAAAAATGTATTATTTTTTATTTAACTCCTATCCACCACACGTTTCAATTGATAGATAAAGTTTTTTTATGAGGAAGTCATAAAAGCTATTCAATGAACAAAACTTTCTCCATATTATTCACATGTACAGCTGAGGAAAATGTAAACAAAAACTCAGATCAAACATATACGGAATTAGTGTCGTAATTGCACTTATTCCGTTATACATTCACTCATCATTTGTAATGTTTTTTTAGTTTATTTAATTTTTTAGAGGAAAACAATATTTTAATAATAACCCGAAAATTTCATAAATATTATAGAATTTAAGAATTTATTAAAAAATTCTTATAAATAAAAATAAAATATTTAACACAATTTACTTTTCACTAAAAACATTTGCTTTATTTCATTTCAATTAACACAATTTGCCAATGACAACTTAAGCCTTCCAGTTAGACCATTTCTTGATTTCATTATACAAATTATTGCCAGGACATTCAGTTGAACCCACTTGACGATGACCATATAAGATATAACCCGACTTAATTTGACCACGAGCAACAGCATCAGACAACAAACCCTTAGCAGCAGAGATTTGAGCAGCAGTGGGTTTATCATTGTTATAGTTGCCCATAAAGGAAATACCAATAGCTTTAGAATTCCAGTTGGTGGCATGAGCACCCATAACATTCCAACCACGACCCTCATAAACATTACCATCACCACCGATCAAGAAGTTATAACCAATATCAGCCCAACCCAAAGTCTTTTGATGATAACTTTGAATATTTCTCATCTGCTGCATGCAGCTGGCCTTGGTGGAACAATAGGCTCCAGCGGTATGATGAATAACAGCATAAGACAAACCATTAGCCAAAGATGTTTTGCTGGTAGCAGCAGCACCACCCCATTCGGACTTGGAAATGATGTTAACAGCACACACGGCTTGGGCACATACAAGTACCGCCAATAGAGCGACAAAAGTTTTCGAAAACATTTTACTATTTCACTTATTAAGTATAGAACACACTTTGTAATGATTATTTTGTGAAAACCTCTACAGTATATATAGTTTAACAAATGTCTAGTATTCGAACAGATAATTATCAAAAATCAATTTAAAATTTATTATTGTTATTGATAGATTTAGTAAAATTGCAAATTGCCCCCGAAACATGATAAGTTTTGTAATAAGAAGTAATAAATTGTGTCAATGAAGAAGTGATTACTTCTGTTGTTACGAAACCGAAATTTATCAGTTTGAAGACAACGTTTTTTTTAAAGGTCCTCAAATTTGTAATCAAACCAATTAAAATTATCGAATTGAAGTAGCTAGTTCTTAAACCCTAAATATTACAATAGTCTGGACTATAGAGTAGACTATAGTCTGGACTATAGAGTAGACTATAGTCTGGACTATAGAGTAGACTATAGTCTGGACTATAGAGTAGACTATAGTCTGGACTATAGAGTAGACTATAGTCTGGACTATAGAGTAGACTATAGTCTGGACTATAGAGTAGACTATAGTCTGGATTATAGAGTAGACTATAGTCTGGACTATAGTGTAGACTATAGTCTGGACTATAGAGTAGACTATAGTCTGGGCTATAGAGTAGACTATAGTCTGAACTATATAGTAGACTATAGTATTCAATTAACTCCCGATATTACTATTAACTATTAAAAAAAAACAACATCGACAACATACATACATATGTATTAGAGCATAAATTTAAAACATAGAAAGAAAACATAAATAATCGTTTACAAATCTTATCAGTTTTAAAATGATATTTTCATTCTTATCACGAACAACACCCTCAACTTTCTCTCTGTATATAAACTCTGCTCAACATAAAACTAAACATTAGTTCTGCGAAATACTTGAAAGAAATATACGGACAATGATATCTAAAACTTTATGCACTCTCTTGGTTGTGCTATCGTGCGCACAGTCCATTTTTGGTCTTACCATTATCACCAAGTCGCAGTGGGGTGGTGCTCCTGCTACCAGCAAAACCTCTTTGGCTAATGGTTTGTCTTATGCTGTTATTCATCATACCGCTGGAGCCTACTGCTCCACCAAGGCCAGCTGTATTCAACAAATGAAAAATATCCAAAGTTATCATCAAAAGACTTTGGGTTGGTCTGATATTGGTTATAACTTCCTGATCGGTGGTGATGGTAATGTTTATGAGGGTCGTGGCTGGAATGTTATGGGTGCTCATGCCACCAACTGGAACTCTAAAGCCATTGGTATTTCCTTTATGGGCAACTATAATAATGATAAACCCAATGCTGCTCAAATCTCTGCTGCTAAGAGTTTGTTGTCGGCTGCTGTTGCTCGTGGTCAAATTAAGTCGGGTTACATTTTATATGGTCATCGTCAGGTGGGTTCAACTGAATGTCCTGGCAATAATTTGTATAATGAAATTAAGAAATGGTCTAACTGGAAGGCTTAGGTTTTGTTATGAAAATTGTTAAAATTTATTGAAATAAAATAAAAACTTTTAATAGAAATGGATGTGTTCTTAATTGTTTTAATAGTGAGAAAAATTCTATAAGTTTATAGTCCAGACAACAGTCGTGTATATAATCATGAATATAGTCTATGATCAAAATTAAAGTCTTGTTTAAGCACGGCACTATAGTATATTATATACTCGAGTCTATTATTGTGAATTATGATTAACTAGTCTAGACTATAGTCAAGAATATATTCTATTCTATACTCCAGACTATTATCCAATAAATTTCATAATATAAATTTCAGACTATAGTCCAGTATACAGTCGGACTATTTTATATTTTATGGTCATTGTCTGACCTTTCTCTATTTTATAATCCAGACTGCAGTATAAACTATGATCCAGACTATAAGTCGTTATAGTCCAGACTATAGTTATTATAGTGCAGAATATAGTCTATACTATAGATCAGACCCCTTTTATTATAGTCCAGATTGTAGGCTGTAGTCTATATTATAGGCAAGTCCATATTCCAGACTATATTCCTGACTATACTTTAGGCTAAAGTCCAGACTATAGTCTATGCTATAGTCCAGAATATAGTCTATGCTATAGTCCAGACTAAAGTCTATACTATAGCGAACACTATAAGTAGTCTTACTATAGTGCAGACAATAGCCTATACTACAGTGCAGGCGTTAGTATATTTTAAAGTCCAGGCTATAGCCTAATTTATAGTTCAGACTATAGTCTATACTATAGTATATATTAAAGTCCAGACTATATTCCAAACTATAGCCTATACTACAGTCCAGTTTATACTATAGATGAGTCTAAAGTCTTGACTTCAGTCTATACTGTAGTCCTGACTATAGTCTGTACTATAGTCCAGACTATAGTCTATACTATAGCCCAGACTATAGTCGATACTATAGCCCAGACTATAGTCGATACTATAGCCCAGACTATAGTCGATACTATAGCCCAGACTATAGTCGATACTATAGCCCAGACTATAGTCGATACTATAGCCAGACTATAGTCGATCATAGTCCAGACTATAGCCTATACTATAATCCAGACTATAGCCTATACTATAGTCCAGATTATAGTCTATACTATAGTCCAGACTATAGTCTATACTATAGTCTAGACTATGGTCTATACTATAATCCAGACTATAGTCTATTCTATAGTCCAGACTATAGTCTATACTATAGTCCAGACTATAGTCTTTACTATAGTCCACACTATAGTCTTTACTATAGTCCAGACTATAAACGTTACTATAGTCCAGACTATAGTCTATACTATAGTGCAGACTATAATCCAGACTATAGTCCAGACTATAGTCCAGACAATAGTCCAGACTATAGTCCAGACAATAGTCCAGACTATAGTGGAGACTATAGTCCAGACTATAGTGGAGACTATAGTCCAGACTATAGTCCAGACCATAGTCTATATTATAATCCAGACTAAAGTCTATACTCTAGTCCAGTCTACAAACTATACTATAGTCAAGACTATAGTCTCCTTAAAGGGTCTTCACATTCAAACTACTGTTTTTTTAATCATGCATATATAATTATTTATTTTTTTTTTTATTCAATTATAAGAAAAACTTCTCTTCAAACTTAAGCCTTCCAGTTAGACCATTTCTTGATCTCAGCATACAAGTTATTACCGGGACAATCAGTATTACCAACTTGACGATGACCATACAAAATATAACCTGACTTAATTTGACCACGAGAAACAGCAGCAGCCAACAAACTCTTAGCAGCGGCAATTTGAGCAGCAGTAGGTTTATCCTTATGATAATTGCCCATGAAGGAGATACCAATAGATTTCGAGTTCCAGTTGGAGGCATGAGCACCCAATACATTCCAGCCACGACCTTCATAAATATTGCCATCACCACCGATCAAAAAGTTGTAACCAATATCAGCCCAACCCAAAGTTTTTTGATGATAGTGTTGAATATTACGCATTTGTTGCATACAGCTGGCCTTGGTAGAGCAGTAGGATCCCTCGGTGTGATGTATAACAGCATAAGCCAAACCATTAGCCAATGAAGTCTTGCTGGTGGCAGGAGCACCACCCCATTCCTTTTTGAGATAATAGTTATGCCCAGAACATTATGGGCACAAATGAGAATAGCCAAAAGAGCAAATAAAGTTTTGGATACCATTGTTTTGGATTTAACAATTACTGTTGGTTAAAGTGGTCAAATCACTTTGTTTATATAGTCGACTATTGTACCTATAAACTTGACCTGATAAGATTTTTTAAGATATTTTGACAAAGATAAGGATTTATACCAAAAAAATAAGCGCATTTATATCAATAAAGTATAAAAATATCATTAAAGTGGAATTGTTTTGCTACTTAAGTGCATTTTAAAGTGAATTTATGAATAATAAACATATCAAAGAAACTTCGTAGAGACAGTTTAATATCATGGAAGAATTATGTCTTAATTAACCCTCAAACGGAAAGGTAATATGTTAAACTGTTTTAGGATTAGTTTGAATAGATATTTCTAAATAAATATGGGGATTTTTAAATATTTTCAATAAGAAAATTTGTTTGTTTTTTTTTAATTTTTTAAATATTTCTTTAAGCTTTATTGACTCATCTCATCTTAAAAAGTACCCCTTAGTTAGGGTCACCATATAAACTGATTATTTGAATGAAATAATATGTTGTGATTCACTTTATGACGTAAAATTTTGTAAACCTTTCAGTACAGAAATGAGGGCGGTACATGAAATTCGTTAAATGATTTGTAATACCAGAAAAAAAATTGTCTCGTGTTGTAGTCTAGTCTATAGTCTAGTCTATAGTCTAGTCTATAGTCTAGTCTATAGTCTAGTCTATAGTCTAGTCTATAGTCTAGTCTATAGTCTAGTCTATAGTCTAGTCTATAGTCTAGTCTATAGTCTAGTCTATAGTCTAGTCTATAGTCTAGTCTATAGTCTAGTCTATAGTCTAGTCTATAGTCTAGTTTAGTATATTGTCTAGTATATGGTCTAGTCTATAGTCTAATCGACAGTCTAGTCTATATACAAATCATTTCATTAAATAACCTCTTACTCCTCCATTCATTTCTTGTACATTTATTTTACGCGTACATATTTTTACTACAAGGTACTTCACACATGACATTTAAAATTTATTGACCCTCTTGTGGACTCATATCGCTTAAAAATTTATTTCGAATATTTATAATTCTAGTTGTTGTGATTTGCATTGATTTAAGTTTGTTTTATTAGACTCGATCAACAACCATACAGCACTTCGCCTATGAAAATCACACTCTACTTATTGTTCTTATCAGTCGACAGCCATAATAATCTAAAACCAGAAAAAATTCACTATAAAAGTATTGGGGAATCGCCTGAAAATTATTAGTTTTCTTTAAACTTTCTCTACAACATGTTGTCCAAAGTATTAGTTGGTCTTTTGGCCGTTTTGGTGTGTGCTCATACCGTTTGTGGTCTTACCATCATTTCCAAATCCGAATGGGGTGGTGCTCCTGCTACCAGTAAGACCTCATTGGCTAACGGTTTATCTTATGCTGTTATTCATCATACCGCCGGTGCTTACTGTTCCACCAAGGCCAGCTGCATGCAACAAATGCGTAATATCCAAAGTTATCACCAAAAGACTTTGGGTTGGGCTGATATTGGTTACAACTTCTTGATCGGTGGTGATGGTAATGTTTATGAGGGTCGCGGTTGGAATGTAATGGGTGCTCATGCCACCAACTGGAACTCTAAGGCAATTGGCATTTCCTTCATGGGTAACTACAACAATGATAGACCCACTGCTGCTCAAATCTCCGCTGCTAAGAGTTTGTTGTCGGCTGCCGTTTCTCGTGGTCAAATTAAGTCGGGTTATATTTTGTACGGTCATCGTCAGGTCGGTTCTACTGAGTGCCCTGGCAATAATTTGTATAACGAAATCAAAAAATGGTCTAACTGGAAGGCTTAAGTTGAGGGTTACAAAGATTATTTAAGAAAAACATTTGATTTCCAATAAAAGTATTATAGATTTATGCAAATTATTTAATATTTGGTTTTGTAATTTATTTTTTCACACTTCAGTTTTAGTTCAGTTCTAGTTCAGTTCTAGTTCAGTTCTAGTTCTGTTCTAGTTCTGTTCTAGTTCTGTTCTAGTTCTGTTCTAGTTCTGTTCTAGTTCTGTTCT
>NC_060954.1:5830225-5831792 GCF_022045245.1 Lucilia cuprina
TAGAACTGAACTAGAACTGAACTAGAACTGAACTAGAACTGAACTAGAACTGAACTAGAACTGAACTAGAACTGAACTAGAACTGAACTTGAACTGAACTAGAACTAATCTAGAAATAAACTAAAGCAAAACTAGAACTGAACTAGAACCAAACTTGAACTAAACTAGAACTGAAATAAAACTGAGCTAAATCTGAACTTTAACTGGAATTAAACTTGATCTAAATTAAAACTGAACTTAATTTTATTGGGAAACGGTGTACTTTTTTAATTAAATATTAAAAACAAATTTAATTTGCATTCTTATCATCATTATCTTAAAGAATACATATTTATAGTCAGTGAAAAATAAGTGTCATACAATATTTTTTAATCAATAGCTAAAGTGTCGCGTGACGTTTCCGTAAAGCAATACTAATTCTCATATTATTTATTACAATAATTAAGAAGTGTCGCTACAATTATATAAACGATATATTCAGTTTGGTTTACATAGAAGCAACTCTTCCCTTTACTGTTTCTAAAGAACTAGTTGCGTTACTAGTTCTTTTGGTATTTTATTTAGTTTTCCTGTATTATTGGTTTTATTCTTAAACAACTATAGTTTATGTATTTAATTAATTTAATGTAACAATTGAATTAATATTTTAATCAATCCATTTATAAAAATATTTAAAGTTTTTTAATTGATTGATACATTTAATGAACATAATACATTAAATTTGCTTATGCCGCCCCTAGAACCAATGACGCCTATAAAAATCAGAATATAACAACAAATAAATAATTGTTATCTATAAATTCTACTTAGTATTTACTCACTTCTGTTATTTTCTATTTGATTAATTTTTATTATTGGCCTGATTGAAGTTTTAGTGGGTCATAAAATTTAAACAAGTGACCAGTCTTGTTCGTTCTGCAAACTCATGTATGACGACTTTATTTCTGTTGACCTCATAAATTATGATAAAAAAATACATATAAAAAACTTTGTTGTAAATTCACATTGTGTTTTTTGTTGGTATTATGTGCAAAATTTTCAAAACAAACTACTTTTTTATTTGATATAAATATAAACAAATATTATGGTATATTTTTAGTTGTGACAACTGTAAATAAAGAAATAGCCTTTTTTGTTTATAGATCAAAATCAAATGTATACATAAATATATCAAATATTATCTAAAATATTAAAATTTTTAACAAATCATGTTGCTATCAATTTGGGGGGATTTTTTTTTTAAAAAAAGGAAGCACCTGATGCAAGATAGTACTTTTAAAGTGTGAGTGCTAAAGTTTGTTGAGGAAATTATAAACAAAACAAGAAAAGGTGTTATCATCGATTATATGTTTGTTATCTATCTTCGATCTTATAAATAAATATTAAACTTAACATGTAAATAATAATGAATGAAATTTAGATCTTATTTCAATCTAGGTCAGATCTAGTTCAATTTTAATTCAGTTCTAGATCTGTTCTAGTTCAGTTCTAGTTCAGTTCTAGTTCAGTTCTAGTTCAGTTCTAGTTCAGTTCTAGTTCAGTTCTAGTTCAGTTCTAGTTCAGTTCT
>NC_060954.1:5831892-5833327 GCF_022045245.1 Lucilia cuprina
AACTAGAACAGAACTAGAACAGAACTAGAACAGAACTAGAACAGAACTAGAACTGAACTAGAAAAGAACTAGAACAGAACTAGAACAGAACTAGAACAGAACTAGAACCGAACTAGAACAGAACTAGAACAGAACTAGAACTGAACTAGAACTGAACTAGAACTGAACTAGAACGGAACTAGAACTGAACTAAAACTGAACTAGAACAGAACTATAACGGAACAACTATTTTCCACCATTCTTCTCTTAGTTTCTTGTTATTTATTTTGTATCTACTTATTTTTTCCATCTAATTGCCATTTATTTTACTTATTTGTTTCTTTTATTGGTTAAAGTGTGTTTTGAATGTTGATCCTAAATATCCATAGAGGTTGTCTTTATGGTTTTTATTACTCTACATACAATTTATTTTGAATATTTATGAAGCTATAAAGTGGAGAAAAATATACGAACTAAAAACATTTTTAAAGTAATTTCCTAAAAAGCCCCAACAGATCAATAAAGCAGAAACTGGAAAAGTGAAAAACAACAGAAAATGTTATGGTACAGCACTAATCTAAGTAGTGAAATCGAGAGAAAAAATATAATTTAAAAGTAATAATGATTTAAAAAAACTCTAAAGATATATGCTGTTATTATATTATTAATTAAATTTGTTTTTTTTATATCTCAAGAAGATAGCAAATCTTAAATTTAAAATTTAACCCAAAATTTAAGAAAAATTCCCTTAAAACTTTAAAACTCTTTAGCTAAACAAATTTTAAACAGAAAAAAATCAAATCTGATATTACAAACATTCGAAGAAGAAGAAGAAGAAAAAACTCAATTTATCTGCATTTAAAAGTTCACTTATGTCGGAAATCACAGCATCAACATTTAACAAAACTACAACAATAACAACAAAAGAATATGAAGAAAAAGAAAAAAAAATATCATGAAAATACAAGATGTTTTAGATACAACATACAGCAGCTATATCAACAAACATTAAGAGCAACAACAGTAGAAGCAATTGATGTTGCAACTGCAACAGCAAAATAAAAAAACAGAACAGCAAACATAAGATGAGCTCATTAAACTGACAACATCATTAACATTTATAACAACATTTAAACGGAAAACTCGAGTAGTAGTTGTTGATGCTGCTGTAAGAGCAACAACAGCACAACAAAAATGCTTGGCATGATGGCATTGGAAAATACATCCTTTTCCGTCATTTTTTCCTATTTTCTAACATGAACATGATTTTTATATCTGGAAAGAACTAAATTTATCATGTTTTCTACTTTAAATATTTGAAAAGCTTTAAAAGTTTTAAAATATGATGAAAACTGAACTAGAACTGAACTAGAACTGAACTAGAACTGAATTAGAACTGAACTAGAACTGAACTAGAACTGAACTAGAACTGAACTAGAACTGAACTAGAACTGAA
>NC_060954.1:5833427-5835039 GCF_022045245.1 Lucilia cuprina
TCTGTTCTAGTTCTGTTCTAGTTCTGTTCTAGTTCTGTTCTAGTTCTGTTCTAGTTCTGTTCTAGTTCTGTTCTAGTTCTGTTCTAATTCTGTTCTTGTTCTGTTCTAATTCTGTTCTAGTTCTGTTCTAATTTTTTTCTAGTTCTGTTCTAATTTTGTTCAGGTTCTGTTCTAGTTCTCATCTAGTTCTGTTCTACTTCGGATCTAGTTTAATTCTGTTCTAGTTCATTTCAAAATTTTATTACAATCACACAAGTATTTTCATCGTCAAAAATGAATATTCCATGTTATAAATTTTTATGCAACATGAAACATTAAATGATGTAAAATTAACATCAATTCTGTCATTATACATGTAAGAATTTCTTTCGACAGCAGCAAAAAGCAGCTTTATGTCACATTTTTTTTTTTTTTGGTTTGTCATCAGATTTTCTTTTTTGTTTTTTTGAGGGTTTCAGTGAAAATTTTCTTATTTTGTTATCGCTGTTGCAAGTAGTATTTTTTGTTAACTGTTTTTGTTATTGGAGTTTGTGTTTCAAGAACAACTACTAAAACAACTACTTACTCTAGGTACTTGTGTCACTATATTTGCCACTACAATACTTTACTTTACAGTTGGGGACAGTTTGGGGGAAAACTCAAGAACCATTAAATATCACACCATGTAACAAGACAAGGACTCAATGACTGTTTGACTGACATTGCAGTGCACATCAATGAAATCAGCAGTGATGGTTCGTGGAGCACTAGTGGTGAATCTGGTGGTTGGTGTCAGTGGCAGTAGTGGCTTTAGTAACAACAGCATCGACAATAACAACTTCAACAGCACCATCATCACATTAAAGTGAAGTGAAGAGGAACGTGAGTTGGTTACGTGATCGGAAATTAAATATTTTTTTGTCTTTGTATTTAGCACAGTTTCTTTTACTTCTTCTTCTCTTCCTTCCTTTTTGCCATTCAACCCCATTCTGTTCAATGCCCGTATTATTAGATAAAGATTGAAAAGGAAAAAAAATGTAAACAATTTTAAAAATCAGCCCGGAGTTGGTGTTTTCAAACAGCAGTAGCTGTAAGATGGTGTTTGGCATTTTGTATTTAATTTATAAAAATATTCGATATGATGGCAGTGGTTGTAACATTTAGTTACGTTGAACTGGCAAAGACAACAAATTAAGTTTGTTAAAAAAGGAAAATGCTGTAAAGGAAATTTACAAATGTCCTACGATTGGCATGCAAATGAGGCCATCAGTGAACAGGCCATAAAAAAGTTGTAGGTTCTTCTTTTATCGTTAAAGCAAAGAAATAAAATATTTATTATTATATATTTTTATTTGCAAAATAGAAACAACAAACTGGAATAAAATTACAACTGATGAGAAGTTCTAAAATTTTACTAGAATAAAGGAAGAAGAGAACTATAACTAAAACTAAACCAGAACTGAACTGAACTAGAACAGAACTAGTACAAAACTAGAACAGAACTAGAATAGAACTATTACAGAAATAGAACAGAACTTGAACAGAACTAGAACAGAATTAGAACAGAATTAGAACAGAACTAGAACAGAACTAGAACAGAACTAGAACAGAACTAGAACAGAACTAGAACAGA
>NC_060954.1:5835139-5853503 GCF_022045245.1 Lucilia cuprina
TCTAGTTCTGTTCTAGTTCTGTTCTAGTTCTGTTCTAGTTCTGTTTTAGTTCTGTTCTAGTTCTGTTCTAGTTCTGTTCTAGTTCTGTTCTAGTTCTGTTCTAGTTATATTTTAAATTCAAAGAATTATTTTCTAATTAATATGTATTACCCATACGTCTGTACTAAACTTAATATTAAACTTTAAAGTTTAAAATCCCATTAATTGTACTTAAGAGTCTTATAAAATAATTCCTTGCATTTTCATTTCAACAATTATTATGTATTTCAAAAGTATTAAGCAAAAAAATTTCAAGTGTTAAAATAATATTAACACACGACAAAATAAGATTATTTAAATACTTAAACAAATTAATTTGCATTAAAACAGAAAAAAATCAAAAATCACTTGAATTCTTAACTTGATGTAAAATGAGAGATAAATTGAAATTAAATTGTAATTTAAAACAGGTACTTGAACAGAGACTGGGACAATTATTTTTTTTTGTGAAAATATTTCTGTTTAATTAAATTTTTGAAAATGTAAAACGAGTGTCGTTAAACACATTTATCATTATGATGATGTTTTAAAACATCCTTGTAAGTTGATATAAATCAAGAGCTGAATGTTAATAAATTTTTATAATATATTTTTCAATTTTTTTTAATTACGTGATGGGTTGTTGTTGCTATTGTCTTTTATTTCATTTTACATTCATATGTCATTTATTAAACGCAACGCAAATTAATGGTCTTTCGTCTGATAAATAATACATAATTATTTAATTATAATTATGTAGACAACATTATAAAGATACTTAAACAAATGTATTTACACACACACACAGAAAAGCATTAACAGAACTATATGTATATGTATTAAAATACATATACACAAATGTTTGTTCATGCTTTATTATAAGGCTGCTAGCAGGATTAATTGTTATTTTGTTGCTACTGCTACTATTACGGTTGTTGATGTTGCTGCTGCTTTTATTGATAGTTGTTGATGCTGTTTATTAAAAGCATAAAAGTACAATAAATATTAATTGAGATTAATGCATGATTGTTGTTGCTGTTAAAAAAATATGTATATATATTATTAATTATGATGTGATTGTTCATCATTATGGAAATTTAATTTTATTTTAAGTTCAATATTTATTTAAAAAAATTCATAAATTTCTACTAATTATGGGTATGAAACGTTTTTTTGTTGGTTAATCTCTTAATTACAACTGCAATCTCATTACATGCTTAAATAAAAAAAAAAAATAAATCTTTTTAAAAGTTTAAAATTCAAAATATTAAATTGTAAAGTAGAGTTCTATAGTTGAAACGAAAAGTTGACTTTTGCATTTAGCTAAAAGTCGACTTTTCGACATTTTGCATATTATGAAAAGTCGATTTCTTTTCATTTAGACACTTCGACTTTTAGTATTTTATGAATAGTCGACTTTTTTCGACCTTTTTGACTTTTCTCTCGAATTTTTCCGACTTTTTGACTTTTCGACTCTTCGACTTTTTTCGACTATTTTTTTACTTTATTCGAGTTTATCTCTCTCTATTTTAAAGTTTTTGACTTTTTCCGACTTTTCGACTATTTTTTTTACTTTTTTCGAGTTTTTACGACTTTTTTAGAGTTTTTGAACTTTTTTAAAATTTTCGACTATTTTTGATTATTTTTCTACTATTTTCGAGTTTTTATGACTTTTTTCGAACCTTTACGACTTTTCGACTTCATTTAGTTAAAAGTCTACTTTTTGACTTTTTGCATTTTATGAAAAGTCGATTTTTCGACTTTTCTACTTTTTTCATTTAATTAAAATTCGACTTTTAGACTTATCGACTATAAGTATTTTATAAATAGTCGACTTTTTTCGACTTTTCGACTTTCTTTGACTTTTTTCGACTTTTTTCGACTTTTTCCTACTTTTGTAACTATATTTGTCTTTTTCCGACTTTTTGACTATTTTCGACTTTTTTCGACTTTATCCGATTTTTTTCGACTTTTTCCGACTTTTCGATTTTTTCGACTATTTTCGACTTTTTTCCGACTATTTTTGACTTGGTTCTACAATTTTCGACTTTTTCCGACTTTTTAACTATTTTTGACTTTTCGACTATTTTCGACTTTATCCGACTTTTTTCGACTTTTTCCGACATTTCGATTTTTTCGACTTTTTGACTATTTTCGACTTTTTTCCGACTATTTTTGACTTGTTTCTACAATTTTCGAGTTTTCGACTTTTTCCGACTTTTTTTTGACTTTTTCCGACTTATTGACTTTGTTCGACTTTTTACGATTTTTCGACTTATCGACTTTTATTAACAAAGTCGACTTTTCTACTTTTTTCACAGACGATAGTCGAGTTATCAACTTTTTTGGAACAAAATTGTCGACTTCCACTTTCGATTATTCGAAAGTCGATATGTAGAACCCTACTGTAAAGCAAAAAGTATACGTATACTTAATATTTAATTGGTGAGTAAATATATGTTGTTCATACGCCTATGGCATATTTTATAAAATAAAGTAACAACTGTGGCTTAGTTATTGGCGTAATAAGCAGGAGATCGTGGGTTCTACTAACTAACTAACTAACTAACTAACTAACTAACTAACTAACTAACTAACTAACTAACTAACTAACTAACTAACTAACTAACTAACTAACTAACTAACTAACTAACTAACTAACTAACTAACTAACTAACTAACTAACTAACTAACTAACTAACTAACTAACTAACTAACTAACTAACTAATTAACTAACCTACAAAATTTTAATTCCTAAACAAATTTCAAAAATTTCCAAAAAAGACTTAAAAGTTTTTCGGTCTTAAATTTAGAATTCCCAACAACTTTTTTAACACCTCAATTTTGATTTTTTCAATTTTTAGATCAAAAATTTTATAAAAAGTAGGTCAGTTACTGCCATTTATATAAACAATCTGATATTTATGTTTTCCCAGCAGAAATTTTAAATTCCTAGAAACTTTTTAAAAATCACAATTTTGATTTTATTTTGTTTAAAACCATAAGAAATTGCTTTTAATAGTATAGAATAAAGTATATATATTCTGGATCCTTATAGATAGCGGAGTCGATTAAGTCATGTCCGTCCGTCTATCTGTCTGTCTGTTGAAATCAGTTTTTAGAGGACCCCAGATATCGGCAAGATTCGAATCTTTAATAATTCTGTTAGACATGCTTTCAAGAATTTTCAAATTTTTAAGCTATATAGCTAAAATAACCTTAAATAACATTTATTTATATCCATTTTACGATTTTAATGTTTCCCCAGCAAAAATTTTGAATTCCCAAAAACTTTTTAAAAATCCCAATTTTGATTTTTTTATTTTTTTTTTTTGGCAAAAATTATATAAAATGTAGTTTTATTACTACTATTTATATTAATAAAAAGATTTTTATATTTCCCCAGCAAAAAATTTTTCAATTCCCAAAAACTTTTTAAAAAATTCCCTAATACAATTTATGGGATAGCTTAAAACTGACTACAGTCTGAGGTAGTTTAAAACTATTGACATAAGTTTTGCAAAATTGTTTTCATATGTTCCTATTTATGTTACAAATTTAAGTTTGTATTCAAATTTAATTTCTCAGTTTAATTACTCATACGCCTAGAGAAACCCACAAAATTGGCAACATTTAACCTTCAGACTTAATCTTCAGAATAATCTTGCAAAAAATTTTATTTATGTTATAATTTCTTAGAGAACTACTTGAGTAAGAGTAAATGACACCCTTATAAACAGCAATTGTAAACAAACTTGCAAGTTTTTGAAGCAAGTCTGTGTGAGTGTATGACTGTGGTTACAACAGCTGTTTTAGTATTATAAATAACAAGACATTATCAAGTGGAGTACACCATATGTACAATATTAAGTTTGTTACAGCACATTGTTGCAACTGAAAAAAGTATATGTATGTGTTGTGTATGTAGTTGCGCCAACCAGCAAACGAGCAAGTAAAACTACTTGTGGCATAAAAGAAATGAAAAGGTCCCCCTCTTTTTCGCAAATGATTTAAGTATTTCATTTTCTAACCCAATTCATTCATATGTTTGTTCTTGCCTTATTTTTTCAACAATTAGTTTCGTTTCAAGCAGCTGTTTTCATTCAAGTTTTACTTTTTTCCAGCTTGAGAGTAGTTTTTTTTTTGTGTGCTCTAACAAACAATTGCCATCATCATCCTTGATGTCCTTGAGAAGAAAACAAAGTTTGTTTTTATTTTTCTTCAGTAGTTCCACTAAAGTTTACTTGGTTTCATTTTAATTTCTTTTTTTTTCTCTCATCTTAGTTTTAGTTTTCTTCAACACACTTTAGTTCACAAGTTTTTTTTTTAAGTTTTTTTCTTTGTTGCTGTAATTAACCAATTAAAATGACTGAGCAAATACTTTGGCCACGAATAGAGAAGAAAGCAGGAAAAATGGCAAAAAAAAAAACCAAAGAAATTAAATAGAATGTATGAAACTTGTACTACATTTCATTCTTCATTATTTGTTTTTTTTTTCTTCGCTTCTTTAAGAAAATTTCTTTTTTTATGAGTCTCTGTTTTTAAGAGTTTAGTTTTGTTTCGGGATTTGTTTTCATTATTAGTCTTTTTTTTCATTCTTTATTCTTTAGTTTGTAGTTATTTAAACATTTACCACTCTGTTTAGTTGTTAACAAATAGTAATTATATTTTGTTTTCGCTTCTTTTCGCTTAATTCTTCTTTCCTTTTTCCCACACTTTCTCTTAATTTTATTTCTGTAACTTTGTATTTATATTTTGTTAACACTTTGTTGTAGATTTTGTATTTATTTATTTGTTTAGTTAGAAAATAATTAACAAAAACCAATTACTAAAGAAAAGGGGTCAAACAAATCGTAAAAATTTTTTTGTTGGGAATAATCTGTCCTAAAGCCAAGTCCAATCTAGTCTGTACACTAGTCTATAGTCTAGTCTGTAGTCTAGTCCATAGTCTAGTCTATAGTCTAGTCTAGTCTATAGTCTAGTCTATAGTCTAGTCTATAGTCTAGTCTATAGTCTAGTTTATAGTCTAGTCTATAGTCTAGTCTATAGTCTAGTCTATAGTCTAGTCTATAGTCTAGTCTATAGTCTAGTCTATAGTCTAGTCTATAGTCTAGTCTATTGTCTAGTCTATAGTCTAGTCTATAGTCTAGTCTATAGTCTAGTCTATAGTCTAGTCTATAGTCTAGTCTATAGTCTAGTCTATAGTCTAGTCTATAGTCTAGTCTATAGTCTAGTCTATAGTCTAGTCTATAGTCTAGTCTATAGTCTAGTCTATAGTCTAGTCTATAGTCTAGTCTATAGTCTAGTCTATAGTCTAGTCAATAGTCTAGTCTATAGTCTAGTCTATAGTCTAGTCTATAGTCTAGTCTATAGTCTAGTCTATAGTCTAGTCTATAGTCTAGTCTATACTCTAGTCTATACTCTAGTCTATAGTCTAGTCTATAGTCTAGTCTATAGTCTAGTCTATAGTCTAGTCTATAGTCTAGTCTATAGTCTAGTCTATAGTCTAGTCTATAGTCTAGTCTATAGTCTAGTCTATAGTCTAGTCTATAGTCTAGTCTATAGTCTAGTCTATAGTCTAGTCTATAGTCTAGTCTATAGTCTAGTCTATAGTCTAGTATATAGTCTATTCTATAGTCTAGTCTATAGTCTAGTCTATAGTCTAGTATATAGTCTAGTCTATAGTCTAGTCTATAGTCTAGTCTATAGTCTAGTCTATAGTCTAGTCTATAGTCTAGTCTATAGTCTAGTCTATAGTCTAGTCTATAGTCTAGTCTATAGTCTAGTCTAGTCTATAGTCTAGTCTATAGTCTAGTCTATAGTCTAGTCTATAGTCTAGTCTATAGTCTAGTCTATAGTCTAGTCTATAGTCTAGTCTATAGTCTAGTCTATAGTCTAGTCTATAGTCTAGTCTATAGTCTAGTCTATAGTCTAGTCTATAGTCTAGTCTATAGTCTAGTCTATAGTCTAGTCTATAGTCTAGTCTATAGTCTAGTCTATAGTCTAGTCTATAGTCTAGTCTATAGTCTAGTCTAGTCTATAGTCTAGTCTATAGTCTAGTCTATAGTCTAGTCTATAGTCTAGTCTATAGTCTAGTCTATAGTCTACTCTATAGTCTAGTCTATAGTCTAGTCTATAGTCTAGTCTATAGTCTAGTCTATAGTCTAGTATATAGTCTTGTATATATTCTAGTCTATAGTCTAGTCTATAGTCTAGTCTATAGACTAGTCTATAGTCTAGTCTATAGTCTAATCTATAGACTAGTCTATAGTCTAGTCTATAGTCTAGTCTATAGTCTAGTCTATAGTCTAGTCTATAGTCTAGTCTATAGTCTAGTCTATAGTCTAGTCTATAGTCTAGTCTATAGTCTAGTCTATAGTCTAGTCTATAGTCTAGTCTATAGTCTAGTTTATAGTCTAGTTTATAGTCTAGTCTATAGTCTAGTTTATAGTCTAGTCTATAGTCTAGTTTATAGTCTAGTCTATAGTCTAGTTTATAGCCTAGTCTATTGTCTAGTCCAAAGTTTAGTCTATACTTAAGTGTACAGTACGCTGATTAATCTACTTACTATACAGTTTAGTCAATAGTCGATTTAATAGTCCATTATATAGTCCACCCAATAATCTACTATATAGTCTTTACAACAGTAGTAGAATTATTAGTATCTGTGCCGGTCTATTTGTAGTTCATAATCTTAGTTATAACTTTATACGTTAAAACCTTTTGTTAAAGTCATTTAAATACCTATAAAAGCTTACACCCATTAGATATTGCAGAAAAGCTCTTTAAATATTTAAAAAAGGAATTGGCTCTTGCTGCTATACTCTTCAAACCATTAGTTTTTTATTTAACCAAAAAAAACAGTTTTTCTCTTGTTGGTGCTACGAATATTGTTCGAACCAAAACGTATTGACAGAGACATGCTATTTTAAGTTTACGCTAGGTTAAATTTTATTTGCTAAACTCTTTCATTTTGCCACTTTGCAACAGAAAGCAAAAAAAAAGGCAAGCAACATTTTTATTTTGTGTATATAAAATAAAGTATAGTTTAAGGCGTTAACCACACACATACACACACAAATATACACAGGTGGCAAAGCAAAAATAGAGGAGTTTACGACATGAGTTTTACCTCTTTTTTTATATGGTGGAACAATATTAGCGACAAAACATTCAATTGAGTTGTTACACACAATTGAACATAAATACTCACACACTTAAACTTAAAAAGGAGAAGAACTGATGCTTATATAAAATACAATACCCTGCAGTTTGGTGTGAGTATAATCAAAACCTCTTGATAAGGAATTTTGTTGCTTATATGAATGTAGGATCTTAATACGATTACAATTGGTTAGTAGATTTTATTATAACTTACTAGTGGTTAGTAGTTGTTTAGTGTCTACTTTCTTGTTTACTTGGTGACACTAAAGTGATGACTGCCCTCTTTTGCATTAGTTAGAGTAAATGAAATTATCATTGGTTTTTCCTATTTCTACTTTACAATACCTTCTTGAAGAACTGCAGGGTTTAAATACAAATACTTATTAAACAAAACGGCAGCCAAAAGAGCAGAAGAATTCTAACAAACTTTCGAACTAAATATTTTTCTCTAAAAATGCCAAAAGAGGAACTTTTTAAATAAAATTTAAAATTTTTTTTTAAAAACAAAAAATTTTAGAACAATAAATTAAGAAAAAAAGCAGTTTTTTCCTTTCGAAATTGGTTTAACGGCTTAATTACATGTTGTTTATTCTATGTTTTCAATAAAATTTCTATTTTAATTCTAAGAACTTAACATTTGAAACTTTCGTATTAAAACTAAACCACAAAAATATACAAAAAAACCTTTACTGTAATGAAAACAAGACATTTTTTTACAAATATTCTCTAAAGACAAACAAATAAAAACGTAAATCTAAAAATCTCTTCCCAACCCCCTCCAGAAACAAAAAAAATATTAAGATATAATTACCACAGATAACATTTGTGGACTAAGCTTCCAAAAAAGAAAAGGACAACAACTGACAAAAAAACTAAAAACTATTTGTTTTTGTGTGATAATTGTCCAAACTGCTGGCGGGTAAGAGACGAAGTAATGCTTGTTAGAATTAAACCAAAGTAAAGTAAGTACGTGACTGTTTTCATAAAGTTTTAGTTTATATTTTTTTTTGGGTTTAACTTCAATTTTTTGTATAGTTTAATATTTATTTATAATTTGGGAAGGATTAAATTATTTTTTATGGCAATATGTGGGATTTATTTAAACTTTTAATGAGCGGGGACTTACGGTACAAAACGGTAATGCTAATTAATAAGGGTGATCAGTGAGAAAGTATTAAACATTATAAAGCTTTTTATTAAAGGTAATAGTTATGTAAATGCAGATCGTTTACGGTCGAGTCCATAGTTCAGCTAAGCGCCTAGTTTATAGCTCAGATTATAGTCTAGTATATGGTCTAGATTATAGTCTAGTCTATACTCTAGTCTATAGTCTAATATATAGTCTAGTCAATAGTCTATATAATAGAATTGTAAATAGTCTAGCCGATATTCTAAACTATAGTTTAGTCTATAGTCTAGTCTATAGTCTAGTCTATAGTCTAGTCTATAGTCTAGTTTATAGTCTACTCTATAGTCTAGTCTATAGTCTAGTCTATAGTCTAGTTTATAGTCTAGTTTATAGTCTAGTCTACAGTCTAGTCTATAGTCTAGTCTATAGTCTAGTCTTTAGTCTAGTCTATAGTCTAGTCTATAGTCTAGTCTATAGTCTAGTCTATAGTCTAGTCTAGTCTAGTCTATAGTCTAGTCTATAGTCTAGTCTATAGTCTAGTCTATAGTCTAGTCTATAGTCTAGTCTATAGTCTAGTCTATAGCCTAGTCTATAGCCTAGTCTATAGTCTAGTCTATAGTCAAGTCTATAGTCTAGTCTATAGTCTAGTCTATAGTCTAGTCTATAGTCTAGTCTATAGTCTAGTCTATAGTCTAGTCTATAGTCTAGTCTATAGTCTAGTCTATAGTCTAGTCTATAGTCTAGTCTATAGTCTAGTCTATAGTCTAGTCTATAGTCTAGTCTATAGTCTAGTCTATAGTCTAGTCTATAGTCTAGTCTATAGTCTAGTCTATAGTCTAGTCTATAGTCTAGTCTATAGTCTAGTCTATAGTCTAGTCTATAGTCTAGTCTATAGTCTAGTCTATAGTCTAGTCTATAGTCTAGTCTATAGTCTAGTCTATTTTCTAGTCTATAGTCTAGTCTATAGTCTAGTCTATAGTCTAGTCTATAGTCTAGTCTATAGTCTAGTCTATAGTCTAGTCTATAGTCTAGTCAATAGTCTAGTCTAGTCTAGTCTAGTCTAGTCTAGTCTATAGTCTATAGTCTATAGTCTATAGTCTATAGTCTATAGTCTAGTCTATAGTCTAGTCTATAGTCTAGTCTGTAGTCTACTCTATAGTCTAGTCTGTAGTGTAGTCTATAGTCTAGTCTATAGTCTAGTCTATAGTCTAGTTTATAGTCTAGTTTATAGTCTAGTCTATAGTCTAGTCTATAGTCTAGTCTAGAGTCTAGTCTTTAGACTAGAGTATAGTCTAGTCTATAGTCTAGTCTATAGTCTAGTTTATAGTCTAGTCTATAGTCTAGTCTATAGTTTAGTCTATAGTCTAGTCTATAGTGTAGTCTATAGTGTAGTCTATAGTCTAGTCTATAGTCTAGTCTATAGTCTAGTCTATAGTCTAGTCTATAGTCTATAGTCTAGTCTATAGTCTAGTCTATAGTCTAGTCTATAGTCTAGTCTATAGTCTAGTCTATAGTCTAGTCTATAGTCTAGTCTATAGTCTAGTCTATAGTCTAGTCTATAGTCTAGTCTATAGTCTAGTCTATAGTCTAGTCTATAGTCTAGTCTATAGTCTAGTCTATAGTCTAGTCTATAGTCTAGTCTATAGTCTAGTCTATAGTCTAGTCTATAGTCTAGTCTATAGTCTAGTCTATAGTCTAGTCTATAGTCTAGTCTATAGTCTAGTCTATAGTCTAGTCTATAGTCTAGTCTATAGTCTAGTCTATAGTCTAGTCTATAGTCTAGTCTATAGTCTAGTCTATAGTCTAGTCTATAGTCTAGTCTATAGTCTAGTCTATAGTCTAGTCTATAGTCTAGTCTATAGTCTAGTCTATAGTCTAGTCCATAGTCTAGTCTATAGTCTAGTCTATACTCTAGTCTATAGTCTAGTCTATAGGCTAGTCTATAGTCTAGTCTATAGTCTAGCCTTTAGTGTAGTCTATTTTATAGTGTAGTCTATAGTCTAGTTTATAGTCTAGTCTATAGTCTAGTCTATAGTCCAGTCTATAATCTAGTCTATAGTCGATTCTCTTGTCTAGTCTATAGTCTAATCAATAGTAAAAAGGGTAGTTTATAGTGCATTCATTAGTGTAGTTTATAGTCTAGTCTATAGTTTTCGGTCTGATCTGGTTTCTATACACTGCACTATAGATTAGTCTATTATCTAGTCTATCGGTCTATCATCTAGTCTATATGGACTATTCTAGAGTCTACTCTAATTTATGGGTTGCAGTTTTAAAGTCCAATTCTAGGTTTTATCCAGTTTTCATTGTGTTATTTATTTTTTTTGTTTTGCTTTAAATTTAAAACTTTTATTTTGCGAGGATTCTTGTTTTGTTAAACTTTTTTTACAAATTTTTCTGAAAAGTTTTGTTTTATTTTATTTTTTCTTTTTTAAATTTAGTTAATGCAATTTATTAAGCTTATAAAAATAACGATACAAACAAACAGAAACTGAGAAAAAAAATTCCCACTAAGAAATAAGTTAAATATACTTAATTATTCATTACCTTTAGAATAGAAAAGCGTAAACTTAAAACTAAAGAAAAGTAAGAAAATAAATTAAGGTTGGATAAAAAGTAAAAACTATTTACAGTTTATCTTCTTCTCATTCAAATAAAATTAAAACTATAACAAGAATTTTCTTTCTGAAGAAATTCATTTTAAAGAAAGGTTTAAATAACTACTTATTTATGTAGAGGCAAAAGGAAGTTTGAAAAAAAGGAAATGTAAAACATTATTAATATTAAATAAATACTTACCGCATGCTACTACAAGAAGATTGCTTTAGAAAAATGTTATAAGTTGCAGTAAGAAACTTTTTAAGTGAATAGTTTAGTTAACCCAGAAAAAAATCCTAATCCAACCTTGCTTACAATGGTTTTTGCTACAACTCCTGGAATATGATAACCAATTTTACACAACTAAGTATTCCCTAACACTTGCTGCAACCAATTTACGTTTTTTTCTCTTTACTCTTTTATAAACTGCTTATTGTCTTATAAGTTTTTATTTCATTGAACATTAAAATTGTTTAAATTTATTTTTTGGTTTATCGCTAAAATGTTTCTCTAACAATGTTTTTGTACGTAAAATGTCTGTGACTTTTCAATTTCAATCTGAAAAAGTGATGAATGAACAAAATATAAAAACCACAATGTTTTTGTTTTGTCTTGTTTGTATTTGGTAATATTTTTCATATTAAGGTAGCTAAAAATAGCAGTAGAATATACAATAGACTAGACAGTAGACTAGAATGTAGACTAGAATGTAGACTAGAATGTAGACTAAAATATAGACTAGAATATAGACTGGATTTAAGACAAGAAAAAGATCGTGCTTTACACTAAACTATTGATTAAACTATAGCATACACTGTAAAGTAGACTATAGACTAGACTATAGACTTGACTATAAACTAGACTATAAACTAGACTATAGACTAGACTATAGACTAGACTATAGACTAGACTATAGACTAGACTATAGACTAGACTATAGACTAGACTATAGACTAGACTATAGACTAGACTATAGACTAGACTATAGACTAGACTATAGACTAGACTATAGACTAGACTATAGACTAGACTATAGACTAGACTATAGACTAGACTATAGACTAGACTATAGACTAGACTATAGACTAGACTATAGACTAGACTATAGACTAGACTATAGACTAGACTATAGACTAGACTATAGACTAGACTATAGACTAGACTATAGACTAGACTATAGACTAGACTATAGACTAGACTATAGACTAGACTATAGACTAGACTATAGACTAGACTATAGACTAGACTATAGACTAGACTATAGACTAGACTATAGACTAGACTATAGACTAGACTATAGACTAGACTATAGACTAGACTATAGACTAGACTATAGACTAGACTATAGACTAGACTATAGACTAGACTATACTATAGACTAGACTATAGACTAGACTATAGACTAGACTATAGACTAGACTATAGACTAGACTATAGACTAGACTATAGATAGACTATAGACTAGACTATAGACTAGACTATAGACTAGACTATAGACTAGACTATAGACTAGACTATAGACTAGACTATAGACTAGGACTATAGACTAGACTATAGACTAGACTATAGACTAGACTATAGACTAGACTATAGACTAGACTATAGACTAGACTATAGACTAGACTATAGACTAGACTATAGACTAGACTATAGACTAGATATAGACTAGACTATAGACTAGACTATAGACTAGACTATAGACTAGACTATAGATAGACTATAGGTTAGACTAGACTATAGACTAGACTATAGACTAGACTATAGACTAGACTATAGACTAGACTATAGACTAGACTATAGACTAGACTATAGACTAGACTATAGACTAGACTATAGACTAGACTATAGACTAGACTATAGACTAGACTATAGACTAGACTATAGACTAGACTATAGACTAGACTATAGACTAGACTATAGACTAGACTATAGACTAGACTATAGACTAGACTATAGACTAGACTATAGACTAGACTATAGACTAGACTATAGACTAGACTATAGACTAGACTATAGACTAGACTATAGACTAGACTATAGACTAGACTATAGACTAGACTAAAGACTAGACTATAGACTAGACTATTGACTAGACTATAGACTAGACTATAGACTAAACTATAAACTAAACTAAAGACTATATAGTACACCACAGAATAGACATTTGTATGAACCAGATTATAGAATATTTTAAATAATTTTTTTGTCCTTTTTGTTGTTTTAGTATAAAACATATTTTCTGTTGTTTTTATTTCTCAGTAACAATTTTGTAAAATGCTTAATGATTTTGACAGATAAAAAGCATTTCTGAGAAAATATTCTACAAACAAAAAACATAACATTGTAATTAGAGTTTCAGTTGTTTTTTGTTGCTATTTAATCATCAGGGAAAATTTTAAGTAAAGCATAAAAACTAAAGAAAAACTAATTGAGATTTTCGATGTTAATTATCTAACATTTTTTTTGTAAAAGCAAACAAATTTGCAAGAAATAAGAATTACAAAATAGTTATAGAAAAAAAAAGCAGAAACTAATTATAGTTTTTATAGAGTTGCTTATAAATTTAAGTTTTAATTGTTTAGTTTAAATAAATCTTTTTTATCTCTTACAATTTAACCAATAGAAACTATTCTATAGATAACTTTAATGATTTTTTTTGTCCCCTTAACTTTGTTAACAATATTCAGATTCAAGTATCTAAAAGCATTTTGTGTTTTTGTTGCTTTTTTCTGATCACTAACAGATTCTTTCATTTCATTTAAGTGCTGTTAGAATACCAAATCCTTGAAGGCAAATCGAATGTATGTTTCACTTGATTGCCTTTGTATTATGGAGAATTTAAAACAAAAAAATCCATTTGAATACAACATACTACTCGTACATTGATACTTTGAACAATTCTTATAAAATTCAAATAGTAGCTGCATTACAGATAGATAAATGTTAAAACACTTGAGCATAGATGAACGGCTTACTATTTCTAAATAATTAAAATAGCTTATATTGTAAACCAACTAAATTATCGATACTGCTAGTAGGTAAGTCTTTTGTAATGTAGAGAGTAAGCATTATATGTTGCCTTTTAAAAGTAACATAAAGTACTATTTCATTACTAGTACAGTACACCCAGGTTAAGGTGCTTTTTTGAAGTGTGAAAAAATATTGCTAAGAAAATAGAAGCAAAAGCATTAAAGTAAATTTTTACTAGAAAACTAAAACATCAAAAAGCTTTTTACATAACCTAGAGTAAAACTAAAGGATAAAAGGAAATTTTAAAAACTAAAAAAATCAATTTTTATTTACGTTAAACACAAAGAAATAATTTACTGTAGTTTAGTTAAAGTTAAAGCTACAATTTTAAAGTTTAAATTAGAAAAGAGAAAGAAAATAGAATAGACTATATAGCCTGCATTATAAAACAGGATACAGTGTGTTTAATAGAATAGATTATACTCTGTACTACAAACAGACTACAGTCTGGACAATAGACAATAGTCTGGATTAAAGAATACACTATAGTCAGGACTAAGAAAATACTGTATAGTCTGGACGATAGAATATAGCCTGCAATATAGAATCGAATATAGTCTGGACTTTTGTCTGGACTATAGATTAGTATTTTGAACTAAATAATAGGCTATAGAATGACTATAGTCTTAAATATAATCTACACTAAAAAATACTATAGTCTGGACTATGATCTAAGATCAGATCAGTCTACACTATAGAATAGAATAAAAGCTCAACTATAGAATAGACTATAATCTGGACTATAGAATAGACTATAATCTGGACTATAGAATAGACCATAATCTGGACTATAGAATAGACTATAGTCTGGACTATAGAATAGACTATAGTCTGGACTATAGAATAGACTATAGTCTGGACTATAGAATAGACTATAGTCTGGACTATAGAGTAGACTATAGTCTGATCTTTAGAATAGACTATAGTCTGGACTTAACACTAATATACTTTAGTCTGGACTATAGACTTAACTATTAGACTAAATAAAACTTTATAACTTTATAACTTTATAACTTTATAACTTTATAACTTTATAACTTTATAACTTTATAACTTTATAACTTTATAACTTTATAACTTTATAACTTTATAACTTTATAACTTTATAACTTTATAACTTTATAACTTTATAACTTTATAACTTTATAACTTTATAACTTTATAACTTTATAACTTTATAACTTTATAACTTTATAACTTTATAACTTTATAACTTTATAACTTTATAACTTTATAACTTTATAGCTTTATAACTTTATAACTTTATAACTTTATAACTTTATAACTTTATAACTTTATAACTTTATAACTTTATAACTTTATAACTTTATACGACTTTTGGAACCCCTTTAGTGTTTACAAATGTTTATTAACAATCACCACTAACAAATTAGTTAATTAGTTTTTCTGGTTACAAATCATCTAACACACTAATTCTCAGTTTCTCTATTTGATCTATTGCTATGCTCTATTTATTTGGCATTCGTTAGTAGTTTTTCTATAATCCATTGCAGACCACAGCAACACGTTCTTAATGTAATTTGTTATTTACGATTTGTAGCCGCGTTAAAAGCAGTCGGCTGGCATCACAAACACATTTTTTTAGTTTCGAAAATTTGCATTATAATAGGGAGAAAAATATCTGTGGTCAACACTTAAAAATAGGTTATATGTAGCTAGACAGACATAGATATACAACTAAACATGAACATATAACTAGTAGGTTGTTTTTGTTTTCAGTGGTCTAAGCGCTAATGACTAAAACAATGCAGAAAAAACAAAAATAGTGTAATGATAAACATATTAGGTTGATCCTTATAATAGGAAACTAATTACAATTAAATTTTAATTAAAAATTTATATATTTTTTTAAAAAATTGTGGTTAAAGTTTTTATGTTAGCGGTTTTTTTATAAAAACAATTTGAAAATAATATTTTTTTTACAAGACCTCCCTTATTTTCGCTGTATGGCTGTATGTGTACGAAGATATATTGTCTAGTAATTATTTGATAATGTGTGGTTTTTGGCAAATTAGAAACGTTTTTAATTAGTTGCAATTTGTACTTCTTACATCATGGCGTATGATTGATATTCATTTGTAATAAGATAAATCATACGCTTTGATTACACACCTGTTGCTTGTTGAGGTTTTATTAAGTATTTTAGTTAAATTATTAAAAATATTTGAAATGTTGTAAACATTTATTTGCAATTTTTTAAGTTTTGTTCTTGTTTAATAAAGCTTTAAAAATGTAACATTTCATTTAAATTGTATATCTTGTTAAAAATATATTTTTATATATTTAAAATAAATTTGAAATATTTTACCAATAAAACTTCGGTGATATATTACTATTAAATAAGAGTTATTAGGAGTAGTAGTACTTTGCCACTTAACAAAACTAACAGTTGTAGTTTTGAAATTAACCCACAACAGGCTAAATGATTGGTTTCAAAAGAGCAGATATTTGAGTCTAATCTATCAACTAGTCAATCTTCTTGTCTATAGTCTATAAACTCGTCTATAGTTAAATCTATAGTCTAGTCTATAATCTAGTCTATAGTCTAGTCTATAGTCTAGTCTATAGTCTAGTCTATAGTCTAGTCTATAGTCTAGTCTATAGTCTAGTCTATAGTCTAGTCTATAGTCTAGTCTATAGTCTAGTCTATAGTCTAGTCTATAGTCTAGTCTATAGTCTAGTCTATAGTCTAGTCTATAGTCTAGTCTATAGTCTAGTCTATAGTCTAGTCTATAGTCTAGTCTATAGTCTAGTCTATAGTCTAGTCTATAGTCTAGTCTATAGTCTAGTCTATAGTCTAGTCTATAGTCTAGTCTACAGTCTATAGTCTAGTCTATAGTCTAATCTATAGTCTAGTCTATGGTCTAGTCTATTGTCTATTCTACAGTCTAGTCTATAGTATAGTCTATTGTCTAGTCTATAGTCTAGTCTATAGTCTATTCTGGTTTATGTGATCCCTTAAGGGTTAATTCTAAACAACTTCAAAAATGCGTACCTAACTAGTCTCCTTCCAAAGTCTTTTGGCATTAAACTTAAAGAAGCTTTTTTTCAATTAAGTGGTATTTGAAATATCTACAAATATATATATTGAGTAGAAAACATGATTTAAGCTACAATACTACAACAAAAGACCAGCTAGCAGTAGCTGAAGCAGCTAGTCAAACAGTCATCTAGCCAATATACAAGTACTGCTTATTTAAAGCCATACAGAAGAAAAAAAAAACTAGAGGAAGTGGTTGAATATGAAGAAAAAAAGTCAAGAACTATTGAAAAATATATTTCTTTTTTTATTATTTATTTTCCAATTCTTCTGCTTGTTTTTTTGTTGTTGCTTTAACAAGAAAAGTTGTTAAACATTTTATATATTTAGTTTACTTGGTAACCATGAATGTTAAAGTATTAAATAAACAACTATAGTAAAGTTACAATATACTATATTGAAGTTGTTGTTGTAGTTATTGTAAAAATATATCTTTAGAAATAAAATACTTTAAGAGGTTTCCTTGTATAACTTGTACAGCTAAACTAAATTGCTCGAGTTTCTTATATATTTGTTGTATTTGTTTTCATAAGACTTTCGTAATAGTTTAACTTGTTTAAACTTTGGTGTTATATTACTTTTGATAATGATGCTGCTATTAGTACTTAAAGGTAGTTAGAAAATATCTTTTCAAAATTTCGTAAAAGAGAGCCAATTTTGTTCTTAATATGTATGTGGAGCAGTTAGTTCTTTTCCCTGCTTTTAAAACTTTCTGTATTTAAATTTTGCTAAATTTTCAAATAAAGCCATATTTATTATTTTAAATTGATAATAGAAAAAACTAAATCCAAAAAGTTTATTGGAAATGTTTTAAGTATTATTTCCCTATTTAACAAAGATACCTCTTACAAACAGCATTCTTCTATAGTCTAAAGTGAAAAATGCAGACTTTGTATCGAAACAGTAACATTGAGCTTATCAGCATTTAACTTTGTTTAGAAAATAAATGTCTAAAGGTATTTAAATGGGTTTTTTACACAAACAAAATCAACTCAAAAAAATGTTAGAAAAGTTTTTGGAAAAAATTGTAGAAAACAAAAAGAAGTGTTAAACATTTGATTATAGGTATTAAAACTCAACAAGTAGACAAGTTAAAGGTGATTTTTGTTTGCTTGTTTTGTTTTAAGGAATTTAAATTCGATTAAATTTCGATTAAAAAATCTATATAGAACTAAACAGATCTAGAACAGAACTAGAACAGAACTAGAACAAAACTAGAACAGAACTAGAGTAGAACTAGAACAGAACTAGATCGTAACTAGAATAGAACTAGAACAGAACTAGAACAGAACTAGAACAGAACTAGAACAGAACTAGAACAGAACTAGAACAGAACTAGAACAGAACTAGAACAGAACTAGAA
>NC_060954.1:5853603-5875455 GCF_022045245.1 Lucilia cuprina
GTCTATAGTCTAGTCTATAGTCTAGTCTATAGTCTAGTCTATAGTCTAGTCTATAGTCTAGTCTATAGTCTAGTTTATAGTCTAGTTTATAGTCAAGTCTATAGTCTAGTCTATAGTCTACTTTACAGTGTATGCTATAGTTTAATCAATAGTTTAGTGTAAAGCACGATCTTTTTCTTGTCTTAAATCCAGTCTATATTCTAGTCTATATTTTAGTCTACATTCTAGTCTACATTCTAGTCTACATTCTAGTCTACTGTCTAGTCTATTGTATATTCTACTGCTATTTTTAGCTACCTTAATATGAAAAATATTACCAAATACAAACAAGACAAAACAAAAACATTGTGGTTTTTATATTTTGTTCATTCATCACTTTTTCAGATTGAAATTGAAAAGTCACAGACATTTTACGTACAAAAACATTGTTAGAGAAACATTTTAGCGATAAACCAAAAAAATAAATTTAAACAATTTTAATGTTCAATGGAAATAAAAACTTATAAGACAATAAGCAGTTTATAAAAGAGTAAAGAGAAAAAAACGTAAATTGGTTGCAGCAAGTGTTAGGGGAATACTTAGTTGTGTAAAATTGGTTATCATATTCCAGGAGTTGTAGCAAAAACCATTGTAAGCAAGGTTGGATTAGGATTTTTTTTCTGGGTTAACTAAACTATTCACTTAAAAAGTTTCTTACTGCAACTTATAACATTTTTCTAAAGCAATCTTCTTGTAGTAGCATGCGGTAAGTATTTATTTAATATTAATAATGTTTTACATTTCCTTTTTTTCAAAACTTCCTTTTGCCTCTACATAAATAAGTAGTTATTTAAACCTTTTCTTTAAAATGAATTTCTTCAGAAAGAAAATTCTTGTTATAGTTTTAATTTTATTTGAATGAGAAGAAGATAAACTGTAAATAGTTGTTTACTTTTTATCCAACCTTAATTTATTTTCTTACTTTTCTTTAGTTTTAAGTTTACGCTTTTCTATTCTAAAGGTAATGAATAATTAAGTATATTTAACTTATTTCTTAGTGGGAATTTTTTTCTCAGTTTCTGTTTGTTTGTATCGTTATTTTTATAAGCTTAATAAATTGCATTAACTAAATTTAAAAAAGAAAAAAATAAAATAAAACAAAACTTTTCAGAAAAATTTTGTAAAAAAAGTTTAACAAACAAGAATCCTCGCAAAATAAAAGTTTTAAATTTAAAGCAAAACAAAAAAAATAAATAACACAATGAAAACTGGATAAAACCTAGAATTGGACTTTAAAACTGCAACCCATTAAATTATAGAGTAGACTCTAGAATAGTCCATATAGACTAGATGATAGACCGGATAGACTAGATAATAGACTAATCTATAGTGCAGTGTATAGAAACCAGATCAGACCGAAAACTATAGACTAGACTATAAACTACACTAATGAATGCACTATAAACTACCCTTTTTACTATTGATTAGACTATAGACTAGACAAGAGAATCGACTATAGACTAGATTATAGACTGGACTATAGACTAGACTATAGACTAGACTATAAACTAGACTATAGACTACACTATAAAATAGACTACACTAAAGGCTAGACTATAGACTAGACTATAGACTAGCCTATAGACTAGACTATAGACTAGAGTATAGACTAGACTATAGACTAGACTATGGACTAGACTATAGACTAGACTATAGACTAGACTATAGACTAGACTATAGACTAGACTATAGACTAGACTATAGACTAGACTATAGACTAGACTATAGACTAGACTATAGACTAGACTATAGACTAGACTATAGACTAGACTATAGACTAGACTATAGACTAGACTATAGACTAGACTATAGACTAGACTATAGACTAGACTAGAATATAGACTAGACAAGTCTATAGTCTTGATTATAGCCTAGTCTATAATCGAGTCTGTAATCCAGCCTTTAGACTAGTCTATAGCCTAGTCTTTTGTTTAGTATATAGTTGTGTAACGCTTCACAATAGATTAAATGGGCCATAAAAAATGGCAATTTCAGTTGTCGTTTCAATCTTTTTTTTTCGCTTTGCATTTTCGTTATTATTTTTCCCCGGTTAGAGTATAATGCAGTTGCAAATGTGCAAAAAAAACCAAAATGGAAAAAATACTATTCTATACATTTTTATACATTTATAAAGCCAAATACAAACATTAGCTTTAAGTACTTTAACCATTGTTTTTAAGTGCCATGCGTTTTCATGATGATCATAAGTAATGGCTGGCTGGTTGGTTGGTTGTTTGGCTGTAATGGAGTTTTGCAAAAAAAACATATTTTAGTATAAAAAGTACTTAACTAAAAACTAAAATAAGTTGTTAAAAAATGTATATTTTTAGTGGCTTAATCACAAAAAAAAAATAAAAAGAAAATATATGAACTATGCTCTCTTTTATTTTTAGAGATAAAAAAATAATGATATTCCTTTGATGGCCAACAATAAAACTTAATAGCAAAATTGTAGAAAAAAAAATTTTAGAAAAACTTTTCGTTTAATATTTGATGAATAGTTTGGAGAAGTCAAATTTTTTTTTAAATTTATTGTTACAGTCTGTAATTTACTAACACAATTTTTAAACACTTTTTATTATAATAAATATTTAAAAGTATTCTTATTTAAAATTATATGCCAGTTTAAATACATTTCCACTAAATTTAATACTATTGCAGCACAATGCATTTCTTTCTACTTTTTTTATTTCTTTCGTGCCAATTGCCGTTTACCACCATATTTTATAAATGATTAATTGTTTTGCTCAATTTACTACAATGGCTTTAAATTTTTCAAAATAATAAAAAATAAAAACTAAAATATAAGTTAGGCCTCTACAATTGAACTATCACTGAACTACAACTGAACTAGAACTGAATTAGAACTGAACTAGAACTGAACTAGAACTGAACTAGAACTGAACTAGAACTGAACTAGAACTGAACTAGAACTGAACTAGAACTGAACTAGAACTGAACTAGAACTGAACTAGAACTGAACTAGAACTGAACTAGAACTGAACTAGAACTGAACTAGAACTGAACTAGAACTGAACTAGAACTGAACTAGAACTGAACTAAAACTGAACTAGAACTGAACTAGAACTGAACTAGAACTGAACTAGAACTGAACTAGAACTGAACTAGAACTGAACTAGAACTGAACTAGAACTGAACTAGAACAGAACTAGAACTAGAACTAGAACTGAACTAGAACTGAACTAGAACTGAACTAGAACTGAACTAGAACTGAACTAGAACTGAACTAGAACTGAACTAGAACTGAACTAGAACTGAACTAGAACTGAACTAGAACTGAACTAGAACTGAACTAGAACTGAACTAGAACAGAACTAGAACTGAACTAGAACTGAACTAGAACTGAACTAGAACTGAACTAGAACTGAACTAGAACTGAACTAGAACTGAACTAGAACTGAACTAGAACTGAACTAGAACTGAACTAGAACTGAACTAGAACTGAACTAGAACTGAACTAGAACTGAACTAGAAGTGAACTAGAACTGAACTAGAACTGAACTAGAACTGAACTAGAACTGAACTAGAACTGAACTAGAACTGAACTAGAACTGAACTAGAACTGAACTAGAACTGAACTAGAACTGAACTAGAACTGAACTAGAACTGAACTAGAACTGAACTAGAACTGAACTAGAACTGAACTAGAACTGAACTAGAACTGAACTAGAACTGAACTAGAACTGAACTAGAACTGAACTAGAACTGAACTAGAACTGAACTAGAACTGAACTAGAACTGAACTAGAACTGAACTAGAACTGAACTAGAACTGAACTAGAACTGAACTAGAACTGAACTGAACTGAACTGTACTGAACTAGAACTAAACTAGAACTGAACTGAACTAGAACTGAACTGAACTAGAACTGAACTGAACTAGAACCGAACTAAAACTGAACTAGAACTGAACTAGAACTGAACTAGAACTGAACTAGAACTGAACTAGAACTGAACTAGAACTGAACTAGAACTGAACTAGAACTGAACTAGAACTGAACTAGAACTGAACTAGAACTGAACTAGAACTGAACTAGAACTGAACTAGAACTGAACTAGAACTGAACTAGAACTGAACTAGAACTGAACTAGAACTGAACTAGAACTGAACTAGAACTGAACTAGAACTGAACTAGAACTGAACTAGAACTGAACTAGAACTGAACTAGAACTGAACTAGAACTGAACTAGAACTGAACTAGAACTGAACTAGAACTGAACTAGAACTGAACTAGAACTGAACTAGAGCTGAACTAGAACTGAACTAGTACTGAACTAGAACTGAACTAGAACTGAACTAGAACTGAACTAGAACTGAGCAATTTATGAATTTTGTCCATAGATTGTTTGGAACCACCCTATTGTTTCTATGTGAGCCAGTTTAAAAAAAAAAATAGTTCAATTTATATTGATGTATGTGTGTCATTGTATATTTAACTGTCATTTAAACGTTATTTAATGTTCATTTATAGTGAACAAACAATTCAGAACAATAACGTTGGATATTTGCTAAAAAACACAATAAAAATAACCCAATGACTTTTTTAGTTTAAGGCACTTTTAGTTTTTAAGAAATTTTGGTAATAACATATTAAAAGTGTGTGTCATGTTTCACTGGGTTACTAAGCACTTGTTTGCCAATTGTCTAGTAGTTTTGCTTATGTATGTGAAAATTGTTTGTACTTCATAAAAATTTTTTTAAAACGCTATAAATAATATTATTGTTTGCTACCTATAGAACTAATAAAAAAAGAAAATCAAAATAATATATAAACAAAATAAAAAAATTGCATTAAAAACATATTTCAGTTTTGGTTGCAACATCAATCATTAATTGAAACATACCAGGAAGCAAGTTTTATGTTAACTGCAAAGTATATAAATTCACTATGGGCTGCTCTACATTCGTTATATTTATAGTTATATAAATATTCCTATATTGCTATTTACGTCTCTATATGTTTGTCCAACATGTTTGTATGTGTGTATTTGTTTATTAATGGCATCCACTTATATATTTAACTATAAATATAAATATTGTATAAATATTTTCATATTTACATACCAACAAACACAGACTATTCCTATAAACTGTTAAAATTGTATATTTGTTTGTTTGTTTGAATTGGTTGTTGCTTGTTTCCTTGTGTATACAGGATGCATGTCCTCGAATAATATTCAAATGGCAAATAATATGAATATTTATATTTTTTACTTTATTTCATTTTATTAACGAGCTATAATAGCATAACGAAACTTTATTGAAACGTCATTTATCATTATTTAAAATTGAGTTCAATAAATCATTGTTAATATTTACGAAAAAATTATGTGCATTTCAGAAAATATTATAAATGGTTGAAAAGGGGAAAATATGTGAAAAATTGTTCAACTCTAGTGCTAGTTCTGTTCTAGTTCTGTTCTAGTTCTGTTCCAGTTCTGTTCCAGTTCTGTTCTAGTTCTGTTCTAGTTCTGTTCTAGTTCTGTTCTAGTTCTGTTCTAGTTCTGTTCTGTTCTGTTCTAGTTCTGTTCTAGTTCTGTTCTAGTTCTGTTCTAGTTCTGTTCTAGTTCTGTTCTAGTTCTGTTCTAGTTCTGTTCTAGTTCTGTTCTAGTTCTGTTCTAGTTCTGTTCTAGTTCTGTTCTAGTTCTGTTCTAGTTCTGTTCTAGTTCTGTTCTAGTTCTGTTCTAGTTCTGTTCTAGTTCTGTTCTAGTTCTGTTCTAGTTCTGTTCTAGTTCTGTTTCTAGTTCTGTTCTAGTTCTGTTCTAGTTCTGTTCTAGTTCTGTTCTAGTTCTGTTCTAGTTCTGTTCTAGTTCTGTTCTAGTTCTGTTCTAGTTCTGTTTCTAGTTCTGTTCTAGTTCTGTTCTAGTTCTGTTCTAGTTCTGTTCTAGTTCTGTTTCTAGTTCTGTTCTAGTTCTGTTCTAGTCTGTTCTAGTTCTGTTCTAGTTCTGTTCTAGTTCTGTTCTAGTTCTGTTCTAGTTCTGTTCTAGTTCTGTTCTAGTTCTGTTCTAGTTCTGTTCTAGTTCTATTCTGTTCTAGTTCTGTTCTAGTTCTGTTCTAGTTCTGTTCTAGTTCTGTTCTTCTGTTCTGTTTCTAGTTCTGTTCTAGTTCTGTTCTAGTTCTGTTCTAGTTCTGTTCTAGTTCTGTTCTAGTTCTGTTCTAGTTCTGTTCTAGTTCTGTTCTAGTTCTGTTCTAGTTCTGTTCTAGTTCTGTTCTAGTTCTGTTCTAGTTCTGTTCTAGTTCTGTTCTAGTTCTGTTCTAGTTCTGTTCTAGTTCTGTTCTAGTTCTGTTCTAGTTCTGTTCTAGTTCTGTTCTAGTTCTGTTCTAGTTCTGTTCTAGTTCTGTTCTAGTTCTGTTCTAGTTCTGTTCTAGTTCTGTTCTAGTTCTGTTCTAGTTCTGTTCTAGTTCTGTTCTAGTTCTGTTCTAGTTCTGTTCTAGTTCTGTTCTAGTTCTGTTCTAGTTCTGTTCTAGTTCTGTTCTAGTTCTGTTCTAGTTCTGTTCTAGTTCTGTTCTAGTTCTGTTCTAGTTCTGTTCTAGTTCTGTTCTAGTTCTGTTCTAGTTCTGTTCTAGTTCTGTTCTAGTTCTGTTCTAGTTCTGTTCTAGTTCTGTTCTAGTTCTGTTCTAGTTCTGTTCTAGTTCTGTTCTAGTTCTGTTCTAGTTCTGTTCTAGTTCTGTTCTAGTTCTGTTCTAGTTCTGTTCTAGTTCTGTTCTAGTTCTGTTCTAGTTCTGTCTAGTTCTGTTCTAGTTCTGTTCTAGTTCTGTTCTAGTTCTGTTCTAGTTCTGTTCTAGTTATGTTCTAGTTCTGTTCTAGTTCGGTTCTAGTTCTGTTCTAGTTCGGTTCTAGTTCTGTTCTAGTTCTGTTCTAGTTCTGTTCTAGTTCTGTTCTAGTTCTGTTCTAGTTCTGTTCTAGTTCTGTTCTAGTTCTGTTCTAGTTCTGTTCTAGTTCTGTTCTAGTTCTGTTCCAGTTCTGTTCTAGTTCTGTTCTAGTTCTGTTCTAGTTCTGTTCTAGTTCTGTTCTAGTTCTGTTCTAGTTCTGTTCTAGTTCTGTTCTAGTTCTGTTCTAGTTCTGTTCTAAAAATAAACTTTAGTTCTAGAGTTTAGTTGTCTGTTCCAGTTTTGTTCTAGTTCTATTCAAGTTCTCTTTAGTTGTGTTCAAGTTCTGTTTTAATATTAATTGAATAAAAAAGACTAATATAAATCTTTAAGTATTATCGCTTATCTAAATCTTTAATTTATCTTCAACCTTAAACATTATAGAAAACAATCAAATAAAATAAAAACTATAAGATTTCAATTTATTGAAAACGTTTCTCTGCAAAGTGGTCATCACAATAAAAATCCAACAAACATTTAAACTAAATAATAATGTGAAAAACTAGAAATACCTTCATAAAAATTTAAGAAAACTAAAATTACACAATAATTTCAGTCTTAAGTGGTTAATGTCGTAAAGAAAAACGAAGGTAATACCCACCAAGAAGACACCTGAGTATAATAGTTATTGCAGGTCCGTTTTATATTTTGCACAACCTTTTCCTTTGCCTTGAGAAAGAAACAAAACATTTTTAGATAAGGCAAAATGGACAGGAACTTTTGCAGCTAGAAATAGAAACAGAGAGAAAAACAGTTAATTGGATAATAACAATAAATTTTATTTTTCTACTACGTATAAGAAAAATTTAAGCAAATAGGGAAAAAGTGTTAAAGAATAGTTTTGTTAAAACTTAAAATTAAACTGTTGTTAAAATTTTTATTTAAATAAAATTTAAAAACAACATATTATTTCAATAGCATTCATTTAGTATTTAATGTGGCTTTAATCTGTAGTTTATGTTACAAAGAAAGTCTTAACAATTTTGAACTGTTAAGTACAATAATGAAATCTACACATATTTACACTATTATGCACACACACACACACATTTATATAAAGCAACATTAAAACATCGTTTTAATGTCACCACTTGTCTTAAGTACTTATGTTTTTGTAGTATAAATTTTTGCAGTGATGGGCAACTTGATATAAACTAACACATGTATCGACAAGTAAACTTTAGAACAGATATATAACACAACTAGAACAGAACTTGAACATAACTAGAACAGAACTAAAACAGAACTAGAACAGAACTAGAACAGAACTAGAACAGAACTAGAACAGAACTAGAACAGAACTAGAACAGAACTAGAACAGAACTAGAACAGAACTAGAACAGAACTAGAACAGAACTAGAACAGAACTAGAACAGAACTAGAACAGAACTAGAACAGAACTAGAACAGAACTAGAACAGAACTAGAACAGAACTAGAACAGAACTAGAACAGAACTAGAACAGAACTAGAACAGAACGAGAACAGAACTAGAACAGAATTAGAACAGAACTAGAACAGAACTAGAACAGAACGAGAACAGAACTAGAACAGAACTAGAACAGAACTAGAACAGAACTAGAACAGAACTAGAACAGAACTAGAACAGAACTAGAACAGAACTAGAACAGAACTAGAACAGAACTAGAACAGAACTAGAACAGAACTAGAACAGAACTAGAACAGAACTAGAACAGAACTAGAACAGAACTAGAACAGAACTAGAACAGAACTAGAACAGAACTAGAACAGAACTAGAACAGAACTAGAACAGAACTAGAACAGAACTAGAACAGAACTAGAACAGAACTAGAACAGAACTAGAACAGAACTAGAACAGAACTAGAACAGAACTAGAACAGAACTAGAACAGAACTAGAACAGAACTAGAACAGAACTAGAACAGAACTAGAACAGAACTAGAACAGAACTAGAACAGAACTAGAACAGAACTAGAACAGAACTAGAACAGAACTAGAACAGAACTAGAACAGAACTAGAACAGAACTAGAACAGAACTAGAACAGAACTAGAACAGAACTAGAACAGAACTAGAACAGAACTAGAACAGAACTAGAACAGAACTAGAACAGAACTAGAACAGAACTAGAACAGAACTAGAACAGAACTAGAACAGAACTAGAACAGAACTAGAACTAGAACAGAACTAGAACAGAACTAGAACAGAACTAGAACAGAACTAGAACAGAACTAGAACAGAACTAGAACAGAACTAGAACAGAACTAGAACAGAACTAGAACAGAACTAGAACAGAACTAGAACAGAACTAGAACAGAACTAGAACAGAACTAGAACAGAACTAGAACAGAACTAGAACAGAACTAGAACAGAACTAGAACAGAACTAGAACAGAACTAGAACAGAACTAGAACAGAACTAGAACAGAACTAGAACAGAACTAGAACAGAACTAGAACAGAACTAGAACAGAACTAGAACAGAACTAGAACAGAACTAGAACAGAACTAGAACAGAACTAGAACAGAACTAGAACAGAACTAGAACAGAACTAGAACAGAACTAGAACAGAACTAGAACAGAACTAGAACAGAACTAGAACAGAACTAGAACAGAACTAGAACAGAACTAGAACAGAACTAGAACAGAACTAGAACAGAACTAGAACAGAACTAGAACAGAACTAGAACAGAACTAGAACAGAACTAGAACAGAACTAGAACAGAACTAGAACAGAACTAGAACAGAACTAGAACAGAACTAGAACAGAACTAGAACAGAACTAGAACAGAACTAGAACAGAACTAGAACAGAACTAGAACAGAACTAGAACAGAACTAGAACAGAACTAGAACAGAACTAGAACAGAACTAGAACAGAACTAGAACAGAACTAGAACAGAACTAGAACAGAACTAGAACAGAACTAGAACAGAACTAGAACAGAACTAGAACAGAACTAGAACAGAACTAGAACAGAACTAGAACAGAACTAGAACAGAACTAGAACAGAACTAGAACAGAACTAGAACAGAACTAGAACAGAACTAGAACAGAACTAGAACAGAACTAGAACAGAACTAGAACAGAACTAGAACAGACTAGAACAGAACTAGAACAGAACTAGAACAGAACTAGAACAGAATTAGAACAGAACTAGAACAGAACTAGAACAGAACTAGAACAGAACTAGAACAGAACTAGAACAGAACTAGAACAGAACTAGAACAGAACTAGAACAGAACTAGAACAGAACTAGAACAGAACTAGAACAGAACTAGAACAGAACTAGAACAGAACTAGAACAGAACTAGAACTAGAACAGAACTAGAACTAGAACAGAACTAGAACAGAACTAGAACAGAACTAGAACAGAACTAGAACAGAACTAGAACTGAACTAGAACAGAACTAGAACAGAACTAGAACAGAACTAGAACAGAACTAGAACAGAACTAGAACAGAACTAGAACAGAACTAGAACAGAACTAGAACAGAACTAGAACAGAACTAGAACAGAACTAGAACAGAACTAGAACAGAAACTAGAACAGAACTAGAACAGAACTAGAACAGAACTAGAACAGAACTAGAACAGAACTAGAACAGAACTAGAACAGAACTAGAACAGAACTAGAACAGAACTAGAAAAAGAACTAGAACAGAACTAGAACAGAACTAGAACAGAACTAGAACAGAACTAGAACAGAACTAGAACAGAACTAGAACAGAACTAGAACAGAACTAGAACAGAACTAGAAACAGAACTAGAACAGAACTAGAACAGAACTAGAACAGAACTAGAACAGAACTAGAACAGAACTAGAACAGAACTAGAACAGAACTAGAACAGAACTAGAACAGAACTAGAACAGAACTAGAACAGAACTAGAACAGAACTAGAACAGAACTAGAACAGAACTAGAACAGAACTAGAACAGAACTAGAACAGAACTAGAACCGAACTAGAACCGAACTAGAACCGAACTAGAACAGAACTAGAACAGAACTAGAACAGAACTAGAACAGAACTAGAACAGAACTAGAACAGAACTAGAACAGAACTAGAACAGAACTAGAACAGAACTAGAACAGAACTAGAACAGAACTAGAACAGAACTAGAACATAACTAGAACAGAACTAGAACAGAATTAGAACAGATCTAGAACTGAGCTATGTTTGCTTTGCTCTTATTCATAGCTTTTGTGTAGGTCAACCTAGCTGCTTCAAGTATGTATATGTACATGTGTTTCTAAGTTCATGTGCCTGTAATTGTTAACAAGTGTGTATGTGTGTGTAATTATAATTATTATTATGATGTCTTCTACAATTTCAAATTCTCTGTTTTTTCCACTATTTATTTTTCCTTTACATTACTTGATTTCATTACAAACATTTTCATTGTACTACTACGATTGTGTAGCAACAACAAAGTGTATTTTCTCTAGTTTTGTGTTAATGTGGCCAACATGTTGCAATAATAGTATAGTTGTAGTCCTCATCAACATCATCATCTTGCTGTTCATTATATGTATGTTCTATAGTTATTGTAGCAAGTTGTTAAATGTACAATATTTGTGTTTGCCAACATTATTATTTGTTTTTGTATGAGAGTATGTGTGTGTCAGTGTTTTTTGTATATTTACAGTAATATATCTATGACATCATGGTGTATATTTTATTATTCGTTTTATTTTTTTCATTTTCACTTTGGTTACATTACTTTAGTGTCAACAACAAGTTATTTTTACACATAAGTTACTCGGCAGCTATAAACGTAAACCAGTAAATAGTTATGCCGGCTTAAGTGTGATCTAAAGTCTAGACCAAAATCTGGTTTATAGTCTCTACTAGAGTCTGGTCTATAGTCTAGTCATTAGTCTCGACAATAGTTTGTTTTCGACAACTTACAGTCTAGTTTATGGTCTCTACTGAAGTCCGGTTTTGTATTGCCAATGTTTGCTGGGTTATCCCCTACTAAAAAGCAAGTGTATATGTATCTTTATTTAAGTTTAACTATTACAACTTGTACTTGCACTTACTCATACATATATACGCTTGATATAATGATGGTAAAGTATGCTGTTGTATTTAAGGAAATAACAAACACATCATTATGATGAGTTTGTTTAAATCATTTTGCAGCAATTTGTTTTTCCCTTCACATCACTTCGACTTACTTTTTCACAACAATTTCAGTTATACTTGTCCCTTTAGCGACTAAAAAAAGGGATGAAAAAAAACCTCAAAAGAACGTAAAAAAATGTACTTATACATCAAAAAATCATGTAACACATCATTAAAAACTTGAAATTATTTATGAAACCAAAAAAAAGTAGTAAAAACTTAACGACATACATACGGGAGAAGAAAAATAATGTTAAAAATTAAAGTTAATTTCTTACCTAAATGTTTAAAGTATAATTATACAATGTACAATGTCATTCTATTGCGAGTTAAAGGAAATTATTACACTTAAAAGTATTTAAAGTTTGAATTTAAAAATTATGTTTTCTTAATGCAAAACTTGCAGTTTTTTATCATATAAATCTCTTACTATTCCTTATCTAGTGTCAAGGATTTTTATGTTTATTTTTACAGTCTATATAATCGCCTCATTATCTTTTTGTGTATTTTTTTTACTTGAAATGTAATTCAGAAAATTTTAAAAGGAAGTAATTTTTATACAGATTTCTTTACCCCTTTCCTACGTCCTTTATAATTTAATAAGATTAACTACTTATTTGTAGTTAAATAGTTTAAGCTGTTTTTTCTATTTATAAAAAACTGCTTTAGGGGCAAGAAGAATATAATAATATAATTAAATAAATTTATGATTTTTTGTTCTAGAAAATAAAGATAATAAACTTAAAGCAAAAAAATTGTATAGTTCAGTTCCAGTTCTGTTCCAGTTCTGTTCTAGTTCTGTTCTAGTTCTGTTCTAGTTCTGTTCTAGTTCTGTTCTAGTTCTGTTCTAGTTCTGTTCTAGTTCTGTTCTAGTTCTGTTCTAGTTCTGTTCTAGTTCTGTTCTAGTTCTGTTCTAGTTCTGTTCTAGTTCTGTTCTAGTTCTGTTCTAGTTCTGTTCTAGTTCTGTTCTAGTTCTGTTCTAGTTATGTTCTAGTTCTGTTCTAGTTCTGTTCTAGTTCTCTTATAGTTCAGTTCTAGTTCTGTTATAGTTCAGTTCTAGTTCAGTTCTGGTTGAGTTCAAGTTGAGTTCTAGTTCTGTTCTAGTTCACTTTAGTTCTAGTTCGTTAAAAACAATTCCCCTTTTGGGAACTTTATATGAGTTCTTTAGAAAAGGGAAATAACCATTAGCTGTAATCAATTTTCCCAAAAAAAAAACTGTTTTACCTTTTTAAACCAAAAAAGGGAAAAACCCAAAACTGTATTGATTAGTACAGACTCAAACCATTGAAAACTTGTGTACCATAAAAATTTTTACTTTTGTTTCTTAGAAAGTTTCAAAAACATAGAATAAGCTATAATAAAATTAATAATTTGTAGTTGTATATATTTAAAATTAATTAGCCGATTTCTTATCCTTAGTGTATTTATGGCATTTGAAGTTGTAATATTTTAGTACAATAAAGTTTTTGATGCTATAAATATTGTGAAATTCAGCAAATAGTTCAAATCTTATCAGATATAAGCTACAGTAGTAACAATATTAATCTAAATCAATATGGTTTAGTTAAGTTCAACACCTGGTTCTTGGTTAATATCTTTTGGTGCTGCTATATATAAGGAAAACGTCCTTTCTTAAAAAGAAATTCTTTAACACAATTTCAAAATTTAAGAAAAAAGGAAACTTCTATTTTATTTTTTACTTTTTTATATCAATTTGCAAAGTTATTTCTAAACCAAATATAAATTATTTATAAAAATTGTTATAGTAGTTTATTAAAAGAAAAATTGTCACTTACTTGTTTTTATTAACTATTTTCATTTCCGGTTTTATTTTTTTTTAATTTTTTACAATTTGCCTTTTTTATTTTTTTATATTTTATAGCTTTTTATAGAACCTTTTTATTTTATTCCATAAAATCACACTTCAAAAAACACATTTTAGGAGATTTAATTTCCTTCCCTTTTATTTATCATGCTATTTAGCTTTTAGAACTAGCACCGCCTAAAACCATGCTATAAAAAAAGATATTTTATTTACTTCTCTTAACTCTCTTCTTCTTTTTAATATTTTTTCTCTTTTAACTAAACTTTTGAACACACACACACCCGCACCTTCACATTAATATCAACATAAACAAAACGAACGGGACGCTTGGAAAAAAACAAGAAGAAAATTTACCAATTTTTTAACAACTTTACACTAAATTTTCTTACATTTACATAAAACTTTTCAACGAAATTTTTACACACAAATATTAAACAACACTTGTACTACATTTTTATGCAAAAATATTTTAATTTTTATCACTTTTTCCCGAAAAAAAATTAAAATTTTCAAGACACTTCCACTAGACAACCGAACCGTATGAAATTTGCGCGTAAACTGAATTTTGCAAAGAAAAGAAAACAAATTATAGAGAGTAAAAATTGAGTAAAAGCTTAATGTGAGAAACAACTCTCAACGTCGTTAAAGCATTTAAGAGGTAGTAAGTATATGTTGTAATTGATTTGCGCAAACAACTTAAAATTGTTGTAAATTGTAAAAGTCGTAGAAGAGTGAGTACGATGGGAAACGTTGGATAAATCTTTATTTTTATGTAGTTTCTAAATTTGTGGATAGATTTATTTGAAATTTGAAATATAGGTAGAGGACGAGTTGGACTTATGATATTTGCTATTTGGGAGCGTACATTTTATATATAAGCCAAGTTGCAGTGGGGCAATGATAATCAATTTTAATGTGAAAACTTTTGTAAAGTTAACAAAAGGATTAGCTTTTTAATAGTTAAGTCTAGTTTTTTGGAAGTAGTAGTTTAATTTTAAGTTCAGTTTTAAATAAGTTCATTCCTAGTTTAGTTCTAGTTCAGTTTTAGTTTACTTTAGTTCAGTTCAGTTCTGTTCAAGTTCAGTTTTACTTTAGTTCTACTTCAGATCTAGTTTAATTCAAGTTCAGTTTTAGTATAGTTATAATTCAGTTCTCGTTAAGTTCTAGTTCATTTCTAGTTAAGTTCTAGTTCAATTATGTTACAATTCTAGTTTAGTCCTAGTTCATTTCTAGTTTGATTATAGTTTAGTTCTAGTTCATTTCTAGTTAAATTCCAGTCCAGTTCAATTTCATTTCTAGTTCAGTTTTAGTTCAATTCTAGTTCAGTTCTAGTTAAGTTCTTGTTCAGTTCTAGATCAGTTCAAGTTCAGTTCTAGTTCTGTTCAAGTTCAGTTCTAGTTCTTTTGCAGTTCAGTTCTAGTTCAGTTTTGGTTTAGTTCAGTTTTGGTTTAGTTCAGTTCCAATTCAGTTCTAGTTCAGTTCAGTTCAGTTCTAGTTCAGTTCTAGCTCAGTTCTAGTTTAGTTCTATTTCAGTTCTAGTTAATTTCTAGTACAGTTCTAGTTTATTTCTAGTTCAGTTCTAGATTAGTTCCAGTTTAGTTCAAGTTTAGTTTTAGTTCAGTTCTAGTTTAGTTCTACTTCAGTTCTAATTGTTCTACTTTAGTTCTATTTCAGTTCTAGTTCAGATCAGCTTTAGTTCTAGTTCGGTTCAGTTTTGGTTTAGTTTAGTTCAGTTATAGTTCAGTTCCAGTTCAGTTCTAGTTCAGTTATTGTTAAGTTCTAGTACTGCTCTAGTTCAGTTCTAGTTTATTTCTAGTTCAGTTCTATATTAGTTCCAGTTTAGTTCATGTTTAGTTTTAGTTCAGTTCTAGTTTAGTTCTACTTAAGTTCTAATTGTTCTACTTTAGTTCTATTTCAGTTCTAGTTCAGATCAGCTCAAATTCAGTTCTAGTTCAGATCAGCTCAAGTTCAGTTCTAGTTCAGTTCTACTTCAGTACTAATTCAGTTCTAGTTCAGTTCTTGTTCAGTTCTTGTTCAGTTCCAGTTCAGTTCTAGTTCAGTTTTAGTTTAGTTCTAGGCTATAGACTAGACTTTCAACTAGACTATCGACTAGACTATAGACTCGGCTCTAGACTAGACTATAGACTATACTAGTTTTAGTTCAGTTCCAGTTTAGTTCTAGACTATAGACTAGGCTCTAGACTAGACTATAGACTAGACTATAGACTAGACTATAGACTAGACTATAGACTAGACTATAGACTAGACTATAGACTAGACTATAGACTAGACTATAGACTAGACTATAGACTAGACTATAGACTAGACTATGGACTAGACTATGGACTAGACTATAGACTAGACTATAGACTAGACTATAGACTAGACTATAGACTAGACTATAGACTAGACTATAGACTAGACTATAGACTAGACTATAGACTAGACTATAGAAAAGACTATAGAGTAGACTATAGACTACTTCAGTACTAGTTCGGTTTTAGTTCAATTCTAGTTCAGTACTACTTCAGTTCTAGTCCAGTTTTAGCTCAGTTTCAGTTTAGTTGTATTTCCGGTTTTGCTTAGTTCTAGTTCTTTTCTTGTTTAGTTCTACTTTAGGTTACGTTTAGTTCTAGTTCAGTTTTAGTTGATTCCTATTTCAGTTTTAGTTTAGTTCAAGTTCAGTTCAAGTTTTGACTTAGTTCAGTTTTAGTTTAGTTCCTGTTCAATTCCAATTCAGTTCTAGTTCGGTTCTAATTCAGTTGTAATTCAATTCTAGTTCAGTTCAATTTCGTTTCTAAATCAGTTGTAAATAAAACACTTTTATTTTTTGGTTTTATTTTGCCACAAATTTCTAAAAGTCTCTCTTTCAAAGTTTCTTTGTAAGAAACGTCTTAAAACTTCAACATTACAAAATTTGTGGATTTATTTAAATGTTTTTTTTTTAATAATATTTTGTTTATTTTTTGTTTGTTTAATTAAAAACTATAATATATTCGAATATTTTGTTGTTTATTTCTTGTTGTTGTTGATTCTGGTGTGTATTGTGTTGATGTTGTAGGTGTAAGACATTTTACATACAATAATAATAATATTAATATATATTTTGTTTTTATAATAATAATATAATAATAATTATTTTTTTATTTATTTTGTTTTTTTTTTTCATAAAAAGTCTTATAAGTTAATGATATAAGTATAAATATTTATATATAAAAAAGAAATGTTTAATTCAATAAAAAAATTATAATAATAAAATGTATATAAGAAACAAATAGAAAACGTAATAAAAAAACAAATTGTTTTTGTTTAAAATTTTAAAAATTAATGTTTGTGGGCAAGTAAAACTTAAATAGTTTTTTTCGCTTTTTTTGTTGTTAATTTTCTTTAATAAAACTCTACAAAATTTAGTTAAATAGAATTTTTGTTTTGTTTTTTTAATAAATATAAGAAACAACTACTTATTTTGTTTATTTTATATAGAGTTTGCTGTTTTACTTAATAATGGACAAGGGAAGGAAGAGTTTTTGAAAATGAAGATTTTGTTTGGTGTGAGGGAGAGTTACAAGTTTTTTTATATTTTTTATGTATAATTTTATTTAAAAAAAATTATAATTTTCTTTTGTTTATTAATTTATTTATATATTCTTTTGAAGCTTTTATTTTTTGTTTATTTTTTTTTTTAAAGATAAGAATCTAATGTGTGCTTTGTTTAGTAGAAAGAGAGAGCGTTAGATAGATAGAGTTTTATTTGTATTAATTTAATTTTTTAATTTTGTAAATTGTTGTGTCATTTATTTTTATTTGTTGCAATTCTTCTTTGTGTGTTTTTTTTAGGAATATTTTTTGTTTAAGTTTAATTTTGATAATTTTTTCTTTTATATAGATTTAAAGAGTTTTCTTATAAAAGGACCTGCATTTTTTTAAATTTTATTTATTTTTTGTTTTTATTCATGTGTTTCTTGTTTTTGTTCTAAATACTATAAATCTTGTTTACAAACCCATCAATTTTGGTTTTTAGTTTATGTTAAACAAAGAAAAAATCGAAAAGTTGTGCTCTTTGAAAAGGGAATAACCCCTTTTTGGGAATTCAATTTTTCCCTACAAAAGAATTTTGAAAAACACAATTTGGAAATTAAATTTTTTATTTAATTTTTCACCAAAAACGTTTAGTTGGTTAAATTTTAAACAAAATTTTATGATTTCAACATTTTACCAAGAATTCCCAGAAAAGGGAATTTTTTAAAGCCAATTTGGGAATTCACCTTTTTAACAAAAATATCTTTAGTTTTTTCAAGTTTAATGTGAATTTTTTCCCTAAATTGCCAAAATCTCTAAATTTTAGTAAATTCCCAAAATGGGGATTTGCACTTAACAAAATGGGAATTTAAATTCTCGGAAAAATTTGCCCTTTTTTCATAAAAAATCTTTAGTTGTATGAATTTTCCTGTGAAATTTTTGTTAAATTGCCAAAATCTTTTGATTTAAGTGAATTCCCAAAATGGGGATTTTCACTAAACAAAATGGGAATTTAAATTTTAGGGAAAAATTTTACTTTTTTCACAGCAAATCTTTAGTTTTATCAAGTTTAAAGTGAAAATTTTGTTAAATTACCAAAATCTCTTGATTTTTACTAAATTCCCAAAATGGGGATTTGCACTTAACAAAATGGGAATTTAAATTCTCAGAAAAAATTGACTTTTTTTCACAAAAAATCTTTGGTTGTATCAAGTTTCCTGTAAAAATTGTGTTAAATTACCAAAATCTCTTTATTTTTACTAAATTCCCAAAATGGGGATTTGCACTTAACAAAATGGGAATTTAAGTTTTAGGGAAAATTTTTACTTTTTTCAAAAAAATCTTTAGTTTTATCCATTTTAAAGTGAAAATTTTGTTAAATTGCCAAAATCGCTTAATTTAACTGAATACCCAAAATGGGGATTTGCACTAAACAAAATGGGAATTTACAGACAAATTTTACTCTTTTATAGATTTCTTTAAAAATTTTATGATTTTGGCTGTAAAATTTGCAAATTTTTGGATTTTTGTAACAATTCCCAAAATAGGGATTTTCCAGGTAGAAAATGGGAATTTAACTTTTCCAGAAATTTTTAACAGAAAACTCAAAAATCTCATTTTCATTATAAAATTTCATTATTAAAATGAAAAAAAACTTAATTTTTAAAATTCCCAAAATGGGGATTTTTTATACCCAATTTGGGTATTAAGTTTTTTTAAAGATTTTTTTTCCCAAAATTCAACATTTTGTTTTAACTTGTTGTGATTATGTCGTTAAAATGTAAAAAATACATGTTTTTATCAATCCCGGAAAATATACATATGCTTATATTAATCCCGGTAAAGGGGAATTTTTTAAATTCACTTTAGGAATTTAATTTTGTTAAAATATATTCATGGAAAAATGTCAAATTTTATGTTTTTTAATAAAATTTAATAAATTTGCCCTCCTGGGGATAAATCTGAAAAATGGGGATTTTGAAAATACCATTTGGGAATTGAAAATTTTTTCCAAAATATTAACAAAAAATCCATAATTTGTTTTAGTTTCATCGAATTACGTTTTTAAATGACAAAAATGTATTATTTTTATACTTCCCCATAAAGGGGATTTCCAAAAACCGCTTTAGGAATTTAATTTTTTTACAAAATTTTAATAAAAACCAGTTTAGTATTAAACATATAACTAAAATTTTATAATTTTTTCATCATGAGAATAATTTCCAAAAATGGGGATTTTTAAAATACCATTTGGGAATTGAAATTTTTGGGAAATATTAACAAAAAATCCATAAATTGTTAAAAATTCATCAAATTACATTGCTAAATAACAAAAATCTTTTGTTTTAAACAATCCCGAAATTGGGGATTTCTTCAAACCACTTTAGGAATTCGAAATTTTCGACAAATTTCAATAAGAAAATGTTTAATTTCAAGTTTTTTAATAAAATTTAATAAATTTACCCTTTTGGGGATAAATTTCAATAATGGGGATTTTAAAAATACCATTTAGGAATTAAAATTTTTCGAAAATATTAACAAAAGCAAACATAATTTTGTTGTAGTTTTAGGGAATTATGTTGCCAGATAAATTGATTAAAAAACAACATTTTAGTAAATTCCCAAAATGGGGATTTTAAATATCCAAAATGGGCATACAATTTTTTTGTAGAAAATCATTAGCTTTTTACATTAACATCGATGTAAGCTCTCGAAATTGTAATTAAAGTAAAATTTTGGAAAAAATTACTAAATTTACTAACTTTTTAAGAAAAAAGTACTAAATTTACTACTTTTTTAAGAAAAAAGTACTATTTTTTTCATCTAGAAAATTTAGTTCAATAAATACTCTATAAAAAGTTGAGTACAATTTTTATAAATTTTTTTGGTACTAAAAAAAAGTACCAAATTTAGTACATTTTTTATTAAAAAAGTACTTTATTTGAATTTAATTGTAAAAAATAAAAGTTATGAAATTATTATTTGAAATAGTTTAAAATTTTAAAAGCTGCCAGATTTTTTTTTTTTGGGTAATATATTCCGATTCCAAAAAAAGAACAAATTTTACCCTTTTAAGCACAACTCTATTCTTTTCTTTCTCTTACACAATCGCCAAAAAGAAAATTAGCTTGGAAAAATCACCGATAACTGATCTTAAGCTTGACTTTCATTATTATTATTAACTTGAGCAATATTAGCGTTAGAGGAGCCGATAGTAGTTGGTGAATTAACAACAACTACGGTATCATTACTATTAGTAGATAACTCCGGAGTGTTTACAACCGGTTCAATAATAACCTCATTATAAGAAGGAGGTGGTACCAAAGCTTCATCATTCTCAGTAGCAACACCACCAGCAGCAGCAGGAGCAACTGAACCACCTACAGCACCCATTTCTTCAGCTATATGAGCAGCAGCAACAGCAGCAGTATTTTCATTACGTCTCATGGGTGGTGTATTATTATTAATATGAACCGTATTATTATTATTCGAAGAATCATTATTATTATCCTCTTCTTCGACGGCCACAGAACCAGGTAAATTATTTTCCTGTTCTTGAGGCTGATAGTTAGACATGGCCACTTGATAGGAGGGTGGTGGTGCTTGTTTCATATACTGATTAACAGCTTCATCATAATTGGGTAAGAGTGTCGAATATGCTCTCTCTTCTGAACCCAAATTGGTGGCTGTCAAATCGGGTATACCCAATGGTAGTAGAGTGCGCATGCTCTGTTGACGCAAAGTTAAGTATTTATAACAACGCCAGACAATACCAATGGCATAGGCCTTAAGGAATACAATGCAAACGAAAACAATCAATACTACTATGACCAATTCTTCGGGTGATAATTCCAATAACTTTTCACGCCAGGGCAAACGGTGAGATTCATCTATAAGGCGGTGAATGGCTTGGAGATAGCATAAATAGCCGGCAGCAGTTAAACTGTAAAAAAGGGGTAATTAAATATTTTTGCAATTCTTATAAAACTAAACAAACACTTACGTAGTAATGGCAAAATCAAACAATTGCAAACAGAAGAAGGGCAAGAGATGAGAAGGTTTTCCCTTGATTGCGCCATAAATCATCATCATAGTAATGGCTATCATACAGGTGCAAACCAAGCCGCCCATATCATAGTTTTCTTTGAAGAAATATAAACAAGTTAATTGCAGTTCTAGTTTAGTTGTACTTTATTTTTAGTTCTGTTCTAGTTCTGTTCTAGTTCAGTTCTAGTTCTGTTCTAGTTCTGTTCTAGTTCAGTTCTAGTTCAGTTCTAGTTCAGTTCTAGTTCTGTTCTAGTTCAGTTCTAGTTCTGTTCTAGTTCTGTTCTAGTTCTGTTCTAGTTCTGTTCTAGTTTTATTCTAGTTTTATTCTAGTTCTATTCTAGTTCTGTTCTAGTTCTGTTCTAGTTCTGTTCTAGTTCTGTTCTAGTTCTGTTCTAGTTCTGTTCTAGTTCTAGTTCTGTTCTAGTTCTGT
>NC_060954.1:5875555-5881062 GCF_022045245.1 Lucilia cuprina
AGACTATAGACTAGACTATAGACTAGACTATAGACTAGACTATAAACTAGACTATAGACTAGACTATAGACTATACTATAGACTAGACTATAGACTAGACTATAGACTTGACCTGATTCTGTATAGTTAAATTTATATTTTTACAATTTAAAAGTTTTGTAAATTGTTGCAAAATATTGAATTCCGTCCAAAATTCATTTTCATTGCAGTTTTCGATTTCTATTATTTTTGTTTTTGATACTCTATTTGGATAAAGAGTCAAAATACATTAATATTTATTCGTTATAATGTGTAAATGCATGTGTTAAGTGTTATATGGTCTTTATTATTTTTGTAGATATTTTGTTGTTGTTGCAATTGCTGTTATTGTTTTGTAACATTAATGCTGCAGTTGTTGTTATTGTTAGAGTATGTTTTGCTTTAACGTACATATATATAGAGTGTTTTTCGCCCAAAAATATGCTGTAAATTTTGTAAATGAACACAACACTAACTGAAACATATAAAACATACACACACACTATCTCGTACACACGTACAACTCTATCAACAAATTATTGTAGAAAAGCACTTATGCATGTTGATTTGTTTTTGCACTACTGTACATATAACAGATTTACCAAAAAATACTCGAAAAATGAACACAACATAAACAATTACACATACATATATAAATTCAATTCAAGTTTATACCAACATTAGTGAGTATGAGTGTTTATTTGATAATAGTGCACACACAACATAAATCCTTATATTGTTATGCCACAATTGAACACACATACCTATGTACATAAAAGCGTGTAACATTTACTATTTAAAGTTTTTAACAATTTAACAATTTTTCCTCATCCTCCTCTGTATCATGGAATTGTAGCTACCAACTCATAGTACTAACGTTTTTGTTGTTTTTTGTATTTGTATTTTTTACAATTTTTATTTTTATAAAATAAGCAGAAAAAATCCTTCATAAATCCTTTTTAGTTGTACTTCATATTAATGTATTTTCAAGTAGACATTTAAGTTTTGAATATTGTGGATACTTTTTTTAGTTTGCAGCATATTGAATGATTTTTGTATTTGTAAATTGGGAACAAAGATTTTGTAGTTTAGTTATTAATACCCTACAAAAATACTCATAAGTTTTGCTCAGCGTACATATTAGATTATCGAATAGACCATAGAATAGACCATGGACTAGATTTCATACTAGTGTTAACTAAAGACTAGACTATAGACCAGACTAGAGATTAGAATATAGACCAGACAAGAAAGTAGACTACAATATACTTTAATATAAACTAGACTAGTGATACTATAGACATACAATAGACTAGATTATGGATTCAACTACATACATTCATATAGATTAGACTGTACACTAGACTCTAAAATATAGACTAAACTATTAACTGCACTATACACTAGACTTTAGATTAAGGACAACAATATATACTAGACTATAGATCATAAAACAGACTAGACTATAGACTATAAAATAGACTAGACTATAGAGTTGACTATATACAAAACTATAAATTAGACTGGACAATACTTTATATAAAGACTAAACTATAAACTAGACTATAGAGTAGACCATGGACTAGACTAGAGATTAGACTATAAACTTGATCATAGACTAGGCTGTAGATTGTACTATAGGCTATATTATATAGTGAACTTTATACTAGACTAAAGACTAGACTACAGACTTGACCATAGACTAGAGATTCGACTATAAACTAGATCATAGAATAGGCTATAGACTAGACATTAGACTAGACAGTAGTCTGGATTAGAGATGAGACTATAGACTAGACTAAAGACTAAACTATAGACTACATTATAGACTAGACTATAGACTAGACTATAGACTAGACTATAGACTAGACTATAGACTAGACTAGACTATAGACTAGACTATAGACTAGACTATAGACTAGACTATAGACGAGACTATAGACGAGACTATAGACTAGACTATAGACTAGATTACAGACTAGATTATAGACTAGACTATAGACTAGATTACAGACTAGACTATAGACTAGACTATAGACAAAACTAGACTGTAGACTTGACTATTGACTAGAGTATAGTATAGACTAGGCTAAAGACTAGACTATAGACTAGACTAAAGACTAGACTATAGACTATGCTATTGAGTAGACTACAGACTAGACTATATACTAGACTAAAGACTAGACTAGAGACTAGACTAGAGACTACACTATAGACTAGACTAAAGACTAGACTATAGACTATGCTTTTAAGTAGACTATAGGCTAGATTATAGACTAGACTATACAATAAACTAGACTATAGACTTGACTTTGTACTTAAATTTAGACTAGACTATAGGCTAGACTACAGAGTAAACCATAGACTAGACTAGAGGTTAGACTATAGACTAGACAATAGACCTGTCTATATACTTGACAATTGGCTAGACTATAGACTAGACTATATACTCGAATATAGATTTGACTATAGACTTGACTATATACTTGACTATATACTTGACTACAAAATAGAATATTGTTCAGGTTACTTTATACCAGACACCAGTGTAGACTCTAATTAACATTATAAACTAGATACTAGTTTAGTCAGGATTGTAGACTAGACTGTAAACTAATCTAGGCAGTTTACTATAATTTAACTACTAGACTAGAGACTTTACTCTTGACTAGACTATAGACTAGACTATAGACTAGACTATAGACTAGGCTATAGACTAGATTATAGACTAGACAATAGACTAGATTATAGACTAGACTATAGACTAGACTATAGACAAAACTAGACTGTAGACTTGACTATTGACTAGAGTATAGACTAGGCTAAAGACTAGACTATAGACTAGACTATAGACTATGCTATAGAGTAGACTACAGACTATAGACTAGACTAAAGACTAGACTATAGACTAGACTAAAGACTAGACTATAGACTAGACTAAAGACTAGACTAGAGACTAGACTAGAGACTAGACTAAAGACTAGACTATAGACTATGCTTTTTAAGTAGACTATAGGCTAGATTATAGTCTAGACTATACAATAGACCAGACTATAGTCTTGACTTTCTACTTAAATTTAGACTAGACTTTAGGCTAGACTACAGAGTGGACCATAGACTAGACTAGAGGTTAGATTATAGACTAGACAATAGACTTGTCTATATACTTGACAATTGGCTAGACTATAGATTAGACTATATACTCGAATATAGATTTCACTATAGACTATATACTTGACTACAAAATAGAATATTGTTCAGGTTCCTTTATTCCAGACACCAGACTAGACTATAATTAACATTATAAATTAGATACTAGTTTAGTCAGGATTGTAGACTGTATAATAATCTAGGTAATTTATTATAATTTAATTTAAACTATAAACTAATTTAGACATTAGTCAATGCTGCAGCATTGGTAATAGTGTAGCCTAAGAACTACAGTATATTGTGGAATATATATTTAACAATAGATTTGACTATAGTTCAAACTAAACTGTAGTCTATGCTTTTAACTTTTTTCATTTCACTACTTTAAGCTATAGCATATTGCTAAGCCGTTTTAACTCCCATGCGATTTCAATATTTCAAGTATGTTTTCTGTGGCTGATGACTGCAACTACAACGAATCTGTGAAAAACAACTGCAACAGCAATTGAAATGTTATTTACCAATGGTTTGGAAAATAATGCACTATTTACACAAAAACTCAACAAATCTAAATGTTTGAATTGAAAAATGTGCTTAAATTTAGTTTAAGCCTTATGCAAATTTTTCAACATATTTTTTTCTTTTGTATTTAGAGCAAATATTTTGGGTTGTTATTTTTTTTTTGAGAAAGTGAAGTGTAGGGAGAAAAACTGTAGTAGTTAGGTTTTAAAAGGGAGAAAGAATTTAAAGGAAATTAAAGTTTAAAATTTAAAATCAAATTTTTTAGTCATTTAAACAAACTTCTTTTTATTTTTATGACAGTTTTAAGAAAAAAAATCAAACTACTTAATGTCTAATAAAACTTGAATAGCTTTACTTTTTCTTCTTTTTATGCAGCAATTCAAATGTTAAAATCTTAAGAAAAAACGAAAAAAATTCATAATAAAAAAACTGTCAAATGATTTATTTAACACTCTCACATAACATTTCAAAAGATATCAAATCAAACTCAATTATATTTGAAATTACCAGCATCAGACGGAATTTCGAAAAAGAATAAAACCAAAAAGAAAAAACAAATTTAGCAAATCGTAATGTGATTTATAGAAAAATACTTCTAGCAAGCAAATGTTAAAGCAGTCCCCCTCCTCAAACCCACCTCCTGTTTTTCTGTGTTTTTTATATTCCATCATTTATCCAGCATCATGTCTTATTTAAGTTATTGCCAAACATTTATCGAGATTACCATTGATGTCAGTTTTATTTTGGGAGATTGAGTGCTAAAAGAGATTTTTTTCTTACAAAAAAAAAAAAAAAAAAAAACAGCTGAACGTTTTAGTTGAAAACGAAATAAAAAATGAAGTATTTGTTATAGCAACTAAGCAGCAAAAAGGATAATTCTAAACTGAAACTAACTGTCTATTCTCTTGTGCTGTTGTGGTTTGGCATTAAAATTGACATGTTAAAACTATTATAAATGATTAATCAATTTAGTGGGGGGATGGTTGAAATAAAGAAAATTGCTCAAATTAACACATAACAGTTTATAGAGTTAAATATTGGTATTAGTTGGAAAAAGGAAACGGAAATAAATGAAAAATTAATTACCTTAAAGTAGTTTTCTCATTAATTTGAAATACATTTTTTCTCTATTAGAAATAGAAATTAGAAATCTGAAGCACATTTAGTTGAGATACATATACATTTAATTTCAAATCAAATTAAAACTTTTTTTTTCAATTTTCTCTTCCCTTCACAATCTGTTTTTGATATAAAAGCTGAATTTAATTTTAAAAGTTTTTTTTATTTTATTTTTCTATTATTGCTGTAGCTGCTGTTGCGCTCTTAACAATTTACACTTTGTGACAGTTTGATTGTCATTTACTGTAAATGACATTAAATGTGACACTTAGTGACATTTTCATAAAATGTTGTAGACGATAATATAGAATACAATCACATTAATACAATGAATATTTACTATGGTAGAACTATTTCCAATAGGGTGGACCCTATTTTATTGTTTGATAGAAAATGTAAGCAAAAGAAAAATATGTTAAAACTTTTCCATTAATTACACCTACTCCTGTTATATTCCCAGAAAGATAACAGTACTTTTGCATTCATTCATTCATTCATTCATTCATTCATTCATTCATTTATTTATATAGCATCAAGGGTAATTTAAGTTAAAGCCAAGTATTTGTAAATTTATAACTTTATTACTTTACAACTTTATAACTTTATAACTCTATAACTTTATAACTTTATAACTTTATAACTTTATAACTTTATAACTTTATAACTTTATAACTTTATAACTTTATAACTTTATAACT
>NC_060954.1:5881162-5882769 GCF_022045245.1 Lucilia cuprina
TAGACTAGACTATAGACTAGACTATAGACTAGACTATAGACTAGACTATAGACTAGACTATAGACTAGACTATAGACTAGACTATAGACTACACTATAGACTAGATTAGACTATATACTAGAATATAGACTAGACTATATACTAGAATATAGACTAGACTATAGATTAGACTATAGACTAGGCTTGACTAGTCTAAACTAAACTATAGACTATAGTTTAGTCTATATTTATATTATAACCTAAATATTTTTAATTTTTCATCAATTTTTCCTTTAAATTTAAGGAAATTATTTTTGTTCTAAACATTTTAATATGTTTGTTTTCCTTACCATTCGCCTGAACTTCATGCGAATTTTAATTTAATTATAATTTTCGTTTCCTTGCCACTAGTGGACTACTTATCAATTTCCTTACAATTGTTCATAGATTTTCCGTAGCTGATGTTCTTTACATTTTTAATATTTCTTGATTGCATTTTTGTTCAAATGCACAACCTATTATTAAGAAAACAAAAAGTATGTAGAACAAAAAAAAAAATCTCTTAGAAAACTTATCAGCTGGCAGACTGATAATAATTCAATTTCCGCAACTAAAACCTTCAACAATAAAAAACACACACACACACACCCCAGCAATAGTTTATTAAAAAAAAATAATGCCATAAAATGGAGAAAAAAAGGAAGAAATTTGAAGACCAGGAAGGAAACCATAAGGAAAAATAAAAGAGACGACCCTTTTAAACATGATAGATAGAAAACAGAGACAATACAAATAAAGACATGTTCTATCTCTTTCATACTTACACACAAAGAAATGTCAAATGAGTAAAACGAAAGCAAAACAATATCCTGACAAAAGCGACGTTGCAGAAAATTCAATTTTGATTTGGTTTTTTTCTGCGAAATACTAGAAGAAATATGAAAAACAAAACCTTGTTAGCTAAGAAGATTTTCAGTTTATTATGTTGATAGTTTATGAATATGTATATTTTTTTAGTTTTCAATATCAGAGATATATATAAATGGGTATTTTTCGAAGGATAATAGAGACATAAAAATGATATCAACAAAAAATATTACAAAATGATGATGATATTTTTGTAGTAAAACTACATATAATTTAAATACAAGTTATACCTTACGTCACTATAGTGAGGAGGATATAAAGCATTTCTGCTGATAATGGTTCACACAAACTTTAAAGTATACCGATCTACTTAGAAATCTAGTCTATAGTCTAGTCTACAGTGTAGTCTATCGTCTAGTCTATAGACGAGTTTATAGTTTAGTCTATTGTATAGTCTAGCGTATCGTATGTTGTATAGTCTAGTCTATAGTCTAGTCTATAGTCTAGTGTATAATCTAGTGAATAGTCTAGTGTATAGTCTAGTGCAAAGTCTAGTGTATAGTCTAGTGTATAGTCTAGTGTAAAGTCTAGTCTATAGTCTAGTCTATAGTCTAGTCTATAGTTTAGTCTATAGTCTAGTCTATAGTCTAGTCTATAGTCTAGTCTATAGTCTACTCTACAGTCTAGTTTATGGTCTAGTCTACAGTCTAGTCTATAGTCTAGTCTATAGTCTAGTCTATAGTCTAGTCTATAGACTAGTC
>NC_060954.1:5882869-5884918 GCF_022045245.1 Lucilia cuprina
CTAGACTATAGACTAGACTATAGACTAGACTATAGACTAGACTATAGACTAGACTATAGACTAGACTATAGACTAGACTATAGACTAGACTATAGACTAGACAACTTTTGGTTTCATTTAAAACATAACTTGATTTAAAATCATTGACTAAAATTTTCGACTTTCCTTTTGCCTAATAACACATTGTACCTAAAAAAGGGTATATCGAATTTCCCGCAATCGAATCTGCTGCTCTTACTATGTTTTTTTTTACCAAATATAAGTATGAGTAGTGGGAGATTGTGGGCGGGGGCTGTGCAGTTGCATTTATGTTTGATTTCCAATGCTGAATGCCTGTGTTGTATGTTTAGCAATATGTAGATGATGATAAATTGCTTGGTATATGAAATGACATTGCTCTTTTCACAAAGGATTTGTTAGAATAGAAAATTGACAGTCTATATATGTATGAAAAATTTGCTCTATTCTCGATATCATAAACATTCAGACATGCATGAATGCATCACATACACGAACAAATATACAGTAGTAGTTGAATAATAAAGAAGAAAAAATATTACTTGCAACTGTAAGAGTTGACTTTCTGTAAAAATATGTTTTCATTTCAACTGGTAATACCATATGAGTACACGGAGAGAAGTGAATTGTATGTGATTAGATTGCAATCTTAGACTGGTGTTATTTAAGAAACTAATTTCGAAGGATATTAAAATTGTAATTCGTAGTTCTAATATGAAAAAAATTTAGTTCTAATGTGGTTGGTAACATGCAGTTGTTTTTCTCAGTGTACTATTCAAAAACTGCTTTATTGAAAGAGTAGTTTTATTTATGCTACTTTTTCAGTTTTCGATATTCTAGTGTTTATTTGTTTGTTTAAATGTGACCCACTATCAATATGGTCGAAGAATTCTTGGAAAAGTGAGAAATGACTGGATATCAAGAATTTTTTAAATCTGAAATTTTAAGAATATTTTAAATATATTCGAAAGTATTTTCTAAAAAAAATCTAAATGCTTGAAGTCACACTTTTGCTATCAAATCGAAATTCCAAAAGTTTGACACTCTGTTTGCTGGGTTGTTCTCTGAGTATGCATCAATGTTTGTTGGTTAATATCAGTTTACTATGAGCAGGATCATATATGTGTTTGTGTGTGTGGTTGCAAATATGTCACACTGCTTTACTAGTTTGACAATCGTTTGGTGTTATTGGCGCGTCCAGTTGGCGCTCTGTTAAAAACGACTCTTATACTTTTTTCACATTTAGTCACTAGAGTGGAGGTGTTTTGCAATAGTTCCTGTTAAAGTTTCTTCAATTTGAATTGAGTTGTATTTTCGTTTTTGTTTTTTTCTATACTACAATCGCTTTTTGTAATTTATGTATTTATTTTAACATATAAATTTGATTTAGAATTATTGTACTTTTAACACAAGTGGGTGTTTCTTATTGGAAAACTATTTTAGGATGTAATAACTCTAAGTGGTAACAGGATGTATGAGAGAAAATTATTGAAAAAAGGAGGTGGTCAAGTCAATGTAATAAGAGTTAGAGGGGTCTGAGCTAATAGCCAGACTAAAGAGAAGACTAGGCTAGAGCAGACTGAAATAGAATAGACTAGACTATAGACTAGACTATACTCTATAGACTAGACTATAGACTAGACTATACTCTATAGACTAGACTAATGACTAGACTATAGACTAGACTATACTCTATAGACTAGACTATAGACTAGACAATAGACTAGACTATAGACTAGACTAGAGATTAGACTATAGAATAGACTATAGACTAGAGTATAGACTAGACTATAGACTAGAATATAGACTAGACTATAGACTAGAATGTAGACTAGACTATAGACTAGAATATAGACTAGACTATAGACTAGACTATAGACTAGACTGTAGACTAGACTATAGAATAGACTGTAGACTAGACTATAGACTAGACTATAGACTAGGCTATAGACTAGACTATAAACTGGACTATAGACTAGACTATATACTAGACTATAGACTAGACTATAGACTAGACTATAGACTAGACTA
>NC_060954.1:5885018-5886645 GCF_022045245.1 Lucilia cuprina
GTTCAGTTCTAGTTCAGTTCTAGTTCAGTTCTAGTTCAGTTCTAGTTCAGTTCCAGTTCAGTTCTAGTTCAGTTCTAGTTCAGTTCAAGTTCAGTTCTAGTTCAGTTCATTTCAGTTCTAGTTCAGTTCTAGTTCTGTTCTGGTTCAGTTCCTGTTCAATTCTAGTTTTAGTTCAGTTCTAGTTCTAACTAACTAACTAACTAACTAACTAACCAACTAACTAACTAACTAACTAACTAACTAACTAACTAACTAACTAACTAACTAACTAACTAACTAACTAACTAACTAACTAACCAACTAACTAAATAACTAACTAACTAACCAACTAACTAACTAAATAACTAACTAACTAACTAACTAACTAACTAACTAACTAACTAACTAAATAATAAACTAACTTTTCAAAATAAGTTAAATCATATTTCGAAAATCATTAGCATTAACAACAAGAGACAAAATACATGAGTTTCTCTCACTGTTAAACTTCCATACAATCTCTCACTTACTTCTCTCTCTCTCAATCTCTTGCAATAAAGATAATAAAATATCAAAACAAATAATTTACCTTCAGAGTTTTTGTTGTTATTTTGATCCTGTTCGTACAGGCACAATTATTTGTTTTGTTTGTTACAGCAAAAACACTAACAACGAACGAAACGCAACGCAAAGCAAAAAATTTACAAAAACATAAAGAAAATCAAAGAACATAACGGCACAGCCACAGCAAATCAATTACGTAGTTGCATAAAATTTTGATTTATATTAACATATTATTAAAAAATAACTTATATTTTAAAGAACTTTTTTAATATTAAACTTTATTTATGCTTTAATATAATAATTTTATTATTTTATATAGAAATTTTTTAAGCACTCTTACAATTTTTACATTTTTTTTTTACTTTTTATAGAAGATTTATTTATATAAACTTTTAATTTTTTACTTAAAACACTTCTATAACTTTAATTATTTAGCAACAAACACATTTTTTATAACATTTCACATTTTTATACACTTTTTTATTACATAAAGATATTTTGTTAAAAACTTATTTTTGTAATTATTTTAAACCTAACTATATAAACATAATTTTTATTAAAATATTAAACAAATTAAATTATTTTAACAACAAACACTTTTTTAATATTTCATTTTTTAATTGCACTTTTTTGTTAAATAAAGATCACTCACGATGTTTTTTTTAATTTTCCCGATCACCGTACCGTTTCAAAGAAATACTGCATTGAACTAATTGCTTGAGAATTAAATTAAAACGAAATAGTCAAAAAATGCCTGTTTATTTATAAATTGCAACAACAACAGTAGTTTAATGAGTGAAATGAGCTCAAATTAAATTGAGTCGTTCCAAAAGGAGAGAACAAAACATTAGCTCTCCTACTGTAATAATAATAAAAGGAGCTTGAAGAAAATAACAATTAACTAAGTATCACTTGAATAACAAAAGTTCTTGTCATTTTCGAGTCTTAGTTCAGTTCCTGTTAACTTAATTTTTAATTCTAGTTCAGCTCTATTTCAGTTCTAGTTCAGTTCTAGTTCAGTTCTAGTTCAGTTCTAGTTCAGTTCTAGTTCAGTTCTAGTTCAGTTCTAGTTCAGTTCTAGTTC
>NC_060954.1:5886745-5892308 GCF_022045245.1 Lucilia cuprina
CTATAGTCTAGTCTATAGTCTAGTCTATAGTCTAGTCTATAGCCTAGTCTATAGTCTAGTCTATAGTCTAGTCTATAGTCTAGTCTATAGTCTATAGTCTAGTCTATATTCTAGTCTATAGTCTAGTCTATAGTTTTGTCTATAGTCTAGTCTATTGTCTATTCTAGAGTCTAGTCTATACTTTGTGTATAGTTTTGTCTTTAATTTAAACTATAGCCTGACTTTAGTGTAGTCTAATGTAGTATTATCTGTAGTCTAGTTAATAATGTAGTCTACTATCCAGTCTGGTTTATAGTCTAGTCCATATATTGTAGTGTGGACTGCAGTTTAATTTGTACTAATTTTTTCACACATTTATTATAATTATATTTTATAATTTAAACAATTTCTTGTATTTTATAAAATGATTATAATAATATTTAATATTAATGAAGTTTGTCACATAATAATTACATTAACACAAATTTAAAATATATAAAATTAATTAAATTATATTTCTTTTACATGTGTGGGAGTGTTTTTTTTTATAGAAATAAACAATTTTATTTAATTGTTTTAAATAATTTAAATAAAATATTATAAAATATAAATGTGACAGTTGAATTGTTAAAAAAAAACTTTAATAAAATAGCAAATATTTAAAGCATACGGTTGGGTGTTATTGAACTTTAAAAAAGTAAAGCATACTTTGTGGCGTTAATAATGAAAGTTAGAGAACTATATTGGAAAAATTTTAAATGAACTTTTTTTAAGTTTCTTTGTTAAATTTTGTTAAAGACTATTAAAACGAAACAAACAAAAAATCTTAATTTTTTCTATGAATATTTGTTTTAAACTACCTGCAGCTTGTTTTGCCTAAATAAATATTTTATTTTCCATTTTTGAACCATATTTTATGAAAAATTTATAAACTATATAGTTTCTTATCAATTTCCATTATATCATTATATTTCTAGAGGGAAAAATATGAAAAAAATATAAAAATATTTTTGACAACACAAAAAATATCACACCAAACTTTAATGACCTATAGCTCGTTTTCACGCTTTACCCATTTGGAAGACAACCAACAACTTCAATCACATTTAATGTTTTTTATTTGTTTTTTTTTTTTGTTATTTTTGTGAAAAGATAAAAACTAACAAAAGCAGCATAAAGCAAATAAAATATAACAAACTTTTGAAAACGTGATATTGCACTTAGATCGAGGAAAAAAGAAAACTTTTTTAACGAGCTGCTGGAAACTTATAAAGGAAAAATAAAATAAGAGAAAAATTCTTAAAAAAAACAACAAGATTATAAGAAACAAATTTTGAATATTAATAAGTAATAAAACAAATATTTATGACTTGAAAAGAGAAAATGAGAGAAAATCGAAAACTAATAAAGATTCTTTAAAAATGTTAAAAAACTTTTTTATATAATTTTTTTCGAAAGAAAACAAATTTCTATTCTATATTTTATACTTTTAAGATTTTCTTCAATGTTGCCTATTTTAAGGCTTTTATTTAAAAAACTCTCTATTTACAGAGATATCTGTAATCAAACAATCAAATATATTCAAAAATATTACATAATCATTTACGTAAATTTTATTTTTCTAACAAATAAATCATAGGCATATTTATAAGGTTTTAAAAGTATTTGCCTAAAAGTCGACTATATTTTTCAAATTTATTATTTATTTAAAATTTTGCTAAAGCCAAAAACAAAACTCATAAATCCTTACAATTCTGCTTTATATTACTCACTCTAAAAAATTTATTGACTTAGTTTTAAAGGAAAATATTACAGCATACTTTTAGGTGTAATACTCTATTCAAATATTGATTTATTTCATTAGTAAAATATTATATGAAATTTTACTGTTTTTTTTTTATTTATTGTTATTTTTCTTTAATCATTTTTCAGAAAATTTGGCAATAAATCATTTTATTTATATAGAAATTACTTTTATGAAGGACATTATTTAAACAGTTGATGACAAAGAAAAGGATATGTAGAGAATTTTAATAATGTTCGTAGAGTTACACTTTTTGAAAACTAATTCCCCAAAAAACATAAATAGCTTCATACATAGTCTGTACTATAGTCTACAATCTCTCTATACTATAGACTTAAGTCTTTACTCTATGATATAATATAGTCTCTAATCTGGACTATAGTTTACACTCTGGATTATATATGAGTCTATAGTTTGAATAGTATTTTTGTTAATATTTTGGACTATAGATATGTCAATCTAATCTGGAGTACAGTTTTGATTATATTATGGCCAATAATCTGCACATTAGTCTACTCTGTAGTTTTGTTCGTAATTTAGGCTATAGTCTGGTCTATAGCCTGCATTATAGTCTTTAATCCAGTCTGATATCTGAATTAATTGCTAATATGAACACTTAGATCTATAGCGTGTTCTATAGTATGGACAATAGTGAGAGTTACAGTCTGGACTATAGGATTGTCTATAAACTGTTATACAGTCTGATTGTCTGCGCTACTGTTCCCCCCGGGGGCATGTTACTTTGGTGAAGCCTATGCCTTGGTGTTATTGCAGTGCCGTGGTATAATGAGGTGGCCAATACCTCCTGTCTGGCCGGGACTGGAAAATTGATTACAGTCTACTGTTTGGCTTAGTCCTTGCATAGATTGAAAGAGGTCAGACAAGAGCATCGCATAATCTAGTACTACGGGTAGCCAGTTGCCCGCAGAACTATGTCCTGGAAGGTCAGTTGATTGATGTTCCTTCGGGATCCACGTAGTGGCTTTGTTTTAAACCCAACTGATCCATGATAAAATCAATATATTGGGATAAGTTCGTTGCTGTTGCTGAAAACAACAGATACCCCACAGAGAGTGGCTGCGGGACTAAGCGTTGGAAATGAGTTGGTATTAATTGTATATGGTACGGGATGAATGTGAGGTTCGTCCTTACCCCACCCGTCTACCTAATGAATGTGTCGTATGTTTTTCTCTAATGAATGTGTCGTATGAATGAGATGTGTCCTGGGTTGAATGATGATGGATTTTCCTTCCTCGTCCAGATATATTCAGAGTATACTCTGTTCATATAAGAATTACCACAGTGTGTCCCTGTACTTCGTACTTCGACCCACCGGTTACGTCTCTAGGTGCTGTTGCCGAATCAACAGAGGTCAGAGATTAGGTAGCTCGAGTACTCCAGCAAAGTACTTGTGCATGGACCGGTCAAAGCTATAGTCTATATTATAGACTGTATTCTAGTCAATTGTTCAGATTATTGTTTGGTATTTAGCAAGGACTACAATCTAGTCCACCGTCTGCTCTATATTCTGATATATAGTGTTATCTATAACTTGGCCTATAATCTTGCCTAGATCTTGAGCTATCGTGATAATCGCTATAATAGTCTGGTCTTTAGCCAAAGCTTCTCAAATTCTTCTATATAGTTTGGTGTATAGTCAAGTGTATATTTAAGACTTTTTGTCTGCCTTATAGTGTGGTCTATAGTCTGAACTATAGTCTATATTTTAGACTTCATTCTAGTCAATTGTTTGGATTATAGTTTGGTATTTAGCAAGGACTACAGTCTAGTCCGTAGTCTGCACTATATTCTGATATGTAATGTTGTTTACAACTTGGGCTATAGTCATGTCTATAGCCAGATCTATAGATAGGGCTATAGTTTTCTCTATAGTTTAGACTATAATCTATTCTATTGTCTGCTTTATATTGGTCTTAAGTCTGAACTACTGTCTATAGTCTAGAACCTAGTATTGCATACAGTCTTGCCTATAGTCTGAACTATAGTCTTGCCTATAGTCTTGCCTATAGTCTGGACTACAGTCTGACCTATAATAGTTTTTACAGTCTGGACTATATTCTGGTCAACAGTCTAGTCTATAGTCTTTTCTATGATTTGTACTATCGACTGGTTTTTAGTCTTGTCTTATCTATTATTTGGACTACAGTTTAGTCTTTAATTCAATCTAGGGAAAAATTCAATCTTTCATATTAAACACGTTTTTGTGTCACTAGTTGTTTCCTTAGCATTTACCCCCCAAAAAACACATAATAGATCTCTTAAAAATTGTTCTGTAGTCGAAAGGACATAAATTTTAATATTACATTTTTCTCAATATTTGTTATTGTTATTTTGCAAGCAACAATAACAATAACAACTACCTTATAACTTGTTACAAAATTCAATACCTGCTTACCATCACACCCTAAACTTCCACCATACCTAGCATCATCCTTAACAGCTTCAACATCCATAAAATTTTATTCAATTACATGTAAATAAAACTTTAGCCATTTGTTGGGCTATAAATTTTCCATATTAACACTAAAGAAAGGATGGATAGAATTGTTTTATTTTTTTTGTTTCCAAAAACCAAAAAAACAAAACCCCTTACTGGTATGCTATAGAAAAATTCAAAGTATTTATGTGTAAACTAGTAAAGCACAAATTGTAGGGAGGGTGAGTGAAAAGTTGTGCTGGCTTAAGAAACATTTTACTCGTTTTAGCAATAATACGAGTGGAGAAAGTAACATTTGAACATTATGCCTTTAGATTTTGTTAGGCTGTCTTTTAGAGCTTCGAATAGTCATTGGATTGGTAATGTGGTTTTGATAAAGAAGTGATTTATGGCAGGTAATTAAATGTATAAATTGCTAACAATAGAAATTTTCTTTGGTAGAGGATTTTATTGTAGTGTTACTTATGTTAGTATTTGGGTAATAAATGGAAATAATTAGAAGAGGTAATTAAATTAAAGCCTTAAAGTAGGCAATGATTTATAAAGTTTACGTATAAAGAAAGGCAACGATTGAATAATTTTTAAGGACTGTTAATTTAAACAAGAGTTTAAGAAGAGTAACTAAATTATCGACAGCATGAAAAAATACTTTAATAGGGACCAAATAGGAACAGGAGCAGGGACAAAATTAAAGACAACTAACTTAGAATTATTATTTAAGTTGCAACCAAAATCAAATTATTTCACTCATAATTTACAACTAAATCTTAACGTTTGTCAACAAAAATTTTACAAAAAATTATGTTTCAATTGTACTTAACAAAATCTTTCTATTTACAGACAAGATCCTGCCCGATTTAAGGTCAATATATGTAAGTATTTATTCCTCTTGTTTCTCCAATCTATTTTTTTTCTTTTCGAACATTTCAATTACATTTCCAACATCTTTATTTAACATAGCTTACAAATATTACACAGCAATGAAAACAAACATTAATTTTTATGGGAAAAAAGAAGGAAAGACTTAAAACATCTAGATGTTTTGTTTGTCAGAACATACACATGCAATCGAAAAAAGTAGACCTGCTCATTAAAAACAGATTTGTATATATTCTTCAGATTTGTCAAGAGAATAGATGGTAGAACAGAATAGAATGGAATAATAGAATAATATATTAGAAAAAAAGACTAGCCTATAGACTAGACAATTGATGAAACAATAGACTAGACTATAGACTAGACTATAGACTAGACTATAGACTAGACTATAGACTAGACTATAGACTAGACTATAGACTAGACTATAGACTAGACTATAGACT
>NC_060954.1:5892408-5893849 GCF_022045245.1 Lucilia cuprina
CTAGTCTATAGTCTAGTCTATAGTCTAGTCTATAGTCTAGTCTATAGTCTAGTCTATAGTCTAGTCTATAGTCTAGTTTATAGTCTAGTCTTTAGTCTAGTCTATAGTTTAGTTTGCTCTGGTTTGATATGATCAGGTCAGGTAAGGTCTTATTTGGTCTAGTCTACATCAGTCTAGTCTAAATTAGTCTAGTCTGTAGTCTAGTATATTGTCCACTCTATAGTATAGTCTATAATCTTGTCTATATTCTTTTCTATAGTCTTGGCTAAAGTCTTGTCTGTATTCTTGTATATACACTATTTTTGGTAAAGGACTATAGTCTAGCAATTTCGCAATTATTTTAATGATACTTTTTTATAATGCTTTTTTATTGTTCTTGATTTTTCCCTGTACTTACTATTGTTTATCTCTTAGCAAGTTCAATATCACATGATGTTATGTGCTCTTGAGAAAATAATCATTTCTTTTATCGGTTTTCCATTTTTCATAGTTTTTCATCATCATAATACAAACAATATATACAGTCTAGTATGATGTTGACATTTGTTATTACACCGAGAGCAAAAAAAAAATGAAGTAAAAGTAAACTCATACAAACAATAGCACTTATTGCAAATCAACAAATCAATTTTTTCGAACAATTTATACATATATTTTTTTAGATTTTAACATATTCTTTTATATTACTAGTATAAGAGAATGGGTTTTCAATATTTGTTTAACTATAGAGATCAGCAATGGGCAATACTATAAGAAATTTAGCTTAAGATCCAAAAAAAACTAGTCTCTTATAGTCTCACTCACATGATGATTCTGTTAACTTTCCATATTGTATTAAGTACTTTAATAAAGTGCCCCTGACTGTTTGAGAATTTATAGCACTTATTTTTGCTGAACTCTCTATAAGGTCTTGAAATGTTCTAGAATGACAATTTTAAGTGTACTTACAACAACAAACTTGTTTTAAATTACAAATGTGAATCTGAACAAACGCACACATACAAAAGCATATTGAAACGTTTATCTCTATGAAGGTAAATGTATGTGTGTAAAAGTAATATTTGTTCAATACTTACATGTTTGTTAATAATAAAAAAAGTACTTGTTCTATGAAAGTACCTTTCAATATCTTGTTTTAACAAAACAATGAATATTTGTCTTAAAAATGTGTGCAGTAAGACATACCCTAAAAAATATTGCTCACTATAATTTGCACAATAATGAAGAAGATATATATAGAACAAGCTATAGTCTAGACTATAATTTCGCTTTATTACATATCCTTGTTTATATTCTCGAATCTAATCAAGTCTCCTTTAGACTAGACTATATACTAGTCCATAGTCTAGTATATAGTCTAGTCTATAGTCTAGTCTATAGTCTAGTCTATAGTCTAGTCTATAGTCTAGTCTATAGTCTAGTCTATAGTCTAGTCTATAGT
>NC_060954.1:5893949-5895679 GCF_022045245.1 Lucilia cuprina
CTAGACTATAGACTAGACTATAGACTAGACTATAGACTAGACAATAGACTAGACTATAGACTAGACTATAGACTAGACTATAGACTAGACTATAGACTAGACTTTAGAGTAGATTAGACTATAGACTATTGACTAGAATAGAGACTACACTGTAGATTGGAATATAGACTAGATTTTAGATTGGTTTATGGATGAAACTATACACTAGACTTTATCTAAGACAATTATACATTCTATATTCTATACAAAAGCCTTTGGGATATTAGATAACTACCTTTGGTTATTATCCTTAAATTTTCTACTTCTTTAAAATACGCTTTAATGTTTTAAGCATATTTCACTTCTTAATATAGTTAGTTCATTTTATTCCTTTAATTTTTTACGCTTATGCTTCGCAAGTATTTAATATGATTGTTACAGGTAAAGTGTCTGCTTTTGTCGTTATTTTATTTAAATTACGTTTCAAAAGTGTTAAAATGTATTTGAAGAGCTTGTATGAATGTATGGATCTGTATAATAATGTGTATAAATAAAGATCCATATATACCCAAACAACACTCACATATTCTCATTCAAACATGTACATATATGCACTCTAGTGTTGCAAGCTAACAGCATGAGTGTGAAGGTCTGAATACATCATGCCAATGACACCTTTAAATTAAAGTACTCATATTCACACACACATACACACACGCTGATACTTATTCATTCTCACAAACAAACATAATGAGGCAGGCTTTTGAAAAGGTGAAAAGTGCAGATATGTTTGAGTAAATGAATGAATGTGAGTGTGTAACTAAGTATGTGAAATTTCAGACTATGATTTTACTGTTTTTTTCGGTCTGTATGTTTAATATGAAGTCTTATAATACGAAGTGCTGCAGATTCTACCTAGAATTATTGCTACAATCTATATTTGTTGCTTTTATATTTGTCATTGTTGTTGGCATTGCTGTTTATAATGACAACCTGAAACTAACTGTATAAAGTATGATGTATGTCAATCAAATGAGAACATGAATGTGTTCGTATTCATCTCTGTGTGTGTGTGAGTGTGTGCATATCTTTGATAGTCAAGTGCTCTTCAAATGACAGCAACAACAACAACAACAATAATAGCGATAACAACAACAATTGTTTGCTGCTGAATGTATTGTATATGAAAATCCCATTCTTACTTTTTTTTACACGCATGAACCTTTTGTAGACAGCTAGAGAGATACACATTCTGTTGCAAAAAAAATGTTTGGCATACTTTTGGGTTTTCTATGAAAAACTATCTTTAAAGCTTTTAATAGTTTAAGGTGCAATTTTAAGTACACTTTGAATTGTATTTTCTAACAATAGTTTAACACACATAGAGATTGTATGAAGTTTGTTATAGAGGTAATTATTGAATCATGTCTACGGTAAACAAGTTGTAGTTCTTTTCGAAATGAGGTTAAGAAAGAAAAGTTTTTAAAAATTGCTGCTTTGACAATGCAAAGTAAATTAGTGGATGGTCTAAACTATAATCATATTTAGCTTATCTAAGTGTAAGGTCTAGTATGTATTATAGTTTATAGGCTAGTCTCTAGTCTAGTCTATAAGACAGTCTATAGTCTAATATATAGGCTAAGCTATAGTCTAATCTATAGTCTAGTCTATAGTCTAGTCTATAGTCTAGTCTATAGTCTTGTCTATAGTCTAGTCTATAGTCTAGTCTATAGTCTAGTCTATAGTCTAGT
>NC_060954.1:5895779-5897810 GCF_022045245.1 Lucilia cuprina
AACTGAACTAGAACTGAATTAGAACTGAACTAGAACTGAACTAGAACTGAACTAGAACTGAACTAGAACTGAACTAGAACTGAACTAGAACTGAATTAGAACTGAACTTGAACTGAACTTGAACTGAACTAGAACAGAACTGGATCAAAATTTGAAAGCCATTCAATGTATAAAGTTACACATCTATCTTTTCATTTATATTTATAACTATGTATTTGTTGTATTATATGCTGGATTTTAGATTTAGTTGCAGCATATTTTTTGCTTAAAAGATTTTGTTACGCACGACTAGGTAAATAATTTAATAATGCATCATCATCAACACCGCCCCCACGAGCAGCGTTAGCAGTTAGTAGGAAAAAAATCTTTGTAAATTATATTTAGAAATGTTCGCATTTAAATGATAATTTTAAAATTTTAAATTAGCTTTTTATTATATTTTAGATTTTTTTAGATACATAATTTCTAAAGTATATAAAATTATAATAAATTTAAATGAAATATACTAATTAAATGAAAGCGTATAATTAATATTTAATTCATTAAAAAATTACATATTACTTATACGAGTAGGTGGATATTGATAGACAATAATCTGCTACATTTTAAGCAAAACTATATTTGAAAAATATATATTAAAATTTATCAAAAACTATAACTTGTGAGCAATAACAAAAAAATCACTTTGATTCAAGGTATTTGAAGTAAACGAACGTTACCAATTTTCTTGTTTCTTTTATTTCTCTCGAGTACTGGCACTTCATTTTGAATTTGGCTTCTGGAAAATCATTGTTTTTAAGAGTTCCACTTTTTTCCACTCTTTGCAAGTTTAACCACTGACCAATCGTTAGCCACTTAGCTATCCCCAGAGATTATAAATTGCCATGGATAAGCAAAAATAAAAAAACTAGAGTTCACAAAAAAATACAAAAAGTTTGAACAAAAAAGTACTTCAAACCAGCACACGGTTGTAGTTTTTTTTTTTTTGATCTGCCATTTAGCCAACTACTAGCATGCAAGTTTTTCAATTTATTTCAAAACAATAAAAACCAGTTCACCAGCTTCCAAAAAGAAAAAAAATACAAATCTGTAGAAAATGAAAAATTGTAGGAAAACAAAAATATGGAAAAATGAAACTGTCATTGGCGACCACTTGACGCCATTCGTAAGCTCATGCAGAAACACATAGACACTTGCATAAAAAACACATCTTTTGGGTATTTTCACGATTTATTAGATTTTGTTTTGTCTGCGTTGCGAGAGTTTGTATATTGCAATGGAATTTACTTTTTCGATTTTTTACCATTTATGTTGACCGTATTTTTTTATGCATTTCACTAAAACATTAAAAAAGTAAAAGAGTTATGGTTTTATAAACACAAAAAAAAATAATATATAAAGGCAAGAATTTTACTAATTAAATAAGTTTTTTAAAGCACTACAACTTCTTAACTTATCTCGAAAAATCTGTTAAATATTTAAGTAAAGTCTCAAGATTTTCAAATGTAGTTTAAAACTTTACTACTAGTTATTGTTTTATTACTAACTTCTCGTTTTGATCTAAACTTTTTTAAACAAATCGTATTCTTCTTGTTAATATTATTTTAATTTAATTTAAAACTAAAACTTTATAAATATAAAAATATTATCTTTGCGTTTTTTTATTTGTATTTACTTTCTTTTTATATTTTTTAAACTAAACTTTGATCTCTTGCTATTTTTTATTACACAAAAATAAAATAGTTACATAAACATGACAACAAATTGTGAGACAAAAGACACAGCAAAATTTATAACAAATTAGTAAAAAGCTTTTTAGGATATGAAACCTCTTATTATATTAGGGAGGTATCTTCTAAAGTTCTAGTTCTCGTTCTTGTTTTATTTCTAGTTTAGTTCTATTTCTGTTTTAGTTCTGTTCTACTTAGTTCTGTTCTGTTCTAGTTCTGTTCTAGTTCTGTTCTAGTTCTGTTCTAGTTCTGTTCTAGTTCTGTTCTAGTTCTGTTCTAGTTCTGTTCTAGTTCTGTTCTA
>NC_060954.1:5897910-5899667 GCF_022045245.1 Lucilia cuprina
TCTAGTTCAGTTCTAGTTCAGTTCTAGTTCAGTTCTAGTTCAGTTCTAGTTCAGTTCTAGTTCAGTTCTAGTTCAGTTCTAGTTCTGTTCTAGTTCAGTTATAGTTCTATTCTAGTTCTGCTTTAGTTCTGTTCTAGTTTGAAATTGGTTGAAATTGGTAGTCTAAACTTTAACCAGTCTAAAATATATCTTAATACCTAATATCAGTTTCTCGCTAGTTTTCGTGTGCATAAAGACAGACAAAACAACAGTTTGTGTTCATTGAAATGTAGATAATTTAATAAAGGCGTAAAATATTTAAACATGAAAATCTGGATAAACTAAATATGTATAATTTTTTTTTGGAATATAAAACATTTAAAACTAACAAGGTTAAACATATATATTGAAAATTAAAAATAAATTTTAAATTGTGTAATTTAAAATGAATTCTTTTTTTTTTTTGATGAAACACAATGCTGTTAACAATTTTGCTCAGTTATTTTTAAATTTCTGTTGGTTAAGAGGATCAGTGTATTTGTTTAATAAAAACTATAAAAATAAGAACTCAGGTGTTTTCGTTCAAATGGATCAGGTTTTGTTTTTCCTTTTTTTATTTGCTGGTTTGTTATTTACATCACTTTACAAAAAGCTTAAGGGGATTTAGTATTATATTTGGACTATAGAGTTGTTGGATTTAAACAAAAAGTAGTAAAAAACAAACTGAAAATTTGTTTTTTTTTTAATTCAAGAGTTATACTTCTGTACATATTTACTTTAAAGCAGATTTAATATTTTTATGTTAAATTAAATTATATTTAATTATTTTCTGCTTCTTGTGTGGGTGTTTTTTGAAATTTGTAAAATTTTGACACCAACCACAGCAACCATATTCATTAAAACTTGACTGGGTATTTATTTAAAAAGGGCGCAACTTTGAGGTTTTGTGATAAAAACCTAGTTTTCGTTTTCTGTTTTATAAAATAGAAAAACAATTGCAGGCTTCCGGCAAAGCGTATACTTTATATTTTTAAATTAAATATCAATCATACGCACTACAACACATAATAATATTGTAACAGCAAAAGTAATGCAATAGTAATGAAAAATTGCTAAACTAATATTTACATCTTTTTAAATCCTTTAAATCTATTTACTTCTATTATTTATTGTTCAATCTTTATGTTCCAAGTGAGTGTTCTCTTCTATAATTTAATTTGCCACTAGATTTTTATATTTATTTTACTGCAAACACCTTTAGCTTTCCTTTATGCACTCTGTAGTTGTAGCATTTTTCATTTGTTTTATTTAAAAATCTACACAATATTTTTATATTATACTTTTTATTATGCTTCTTTCTTTATATTATTTTTGTTATTTTTAACTTTAGCACGTAGTCTATTACCCACATCACGCGTGTGTGCTTAAACATATTGAAAAGTTAACATACCATAAACCTTTTCATCAAATCTAAACATATATATACAGACAAATATCCCAACACTTGTACTTCTACAAATTTCAGATAGGATAAGGTAAAGGCCATTAATTTGAAGGCCCTCATAAAGTTTTTGTTTTATTACTCAAGATCTAATTCCAGTTCTGTTTTAGTTCTGCTCTAATTCCGTTCAAGTTCTGTTCTAGTTCGGTTCTAGTTCTGTTCTAGTTCGGTTCTAGTTCTAGTTCTGTTCTAGTTCTGTTCTAGTTCTGTTCTAGTTCTGTTCTAGTTCTGTTCTAGTTCTGTTCTTGTTCTGTTCTAGTTCTGTTCTAGTTCTGTT
>NC_060954.1:5899767-5904339 GCF_022045245.1 Lucilia cuprina
GTCTATAGTCTAGTCTATAGTCTAGTCTATAGTCTAGTCTATAGTCTAGTCTATAGTCTATTCTATAGTCTAGTCTATAGTCTAGTCTATAGTCTAGTCTATAGTCAATTCTATAGTTAAGTCCATCTACTCTAAAGCCTAGTCTATAGTTTGGTCTATATTCTATAGTCTAGTCTTTGGTCTAGGGACCAGATTTCTTGTTGTGTACCTCCTTATTAATACCACCCTAGTAAGTAATGTGTTTTAAACTCATATCAACACACAAGTGTAAATTACTGTATTGATAAGTATCAGTAACTTGCAAATAATGAAAAAGTTAAATTTTTTGGCAAAATAAAAAAAGACTACAAAATTATTACTTTTTCAAGTAATAACTATTGTTATGAAAAAAGTTGTAAAAATTTTCATTTTTTTAACTGACTGATCAAAACTATAACAAACTGAAAACATTTTAAAGATGTTTATGAATAATGATTAAGTTTGAAATTTGTTTTTGGGGGAAAATAAAAACAAACTAATTTTGGCAAAAAAATAATAAGAAAAAACTAAAAATACTTTTCACACACTCGAAAACTGAAATAGTTTTTATTAAATTTTGCGAAAACTTACAACAATTTTTGCCAATTTTTCTTAATCTCATTTTCTATGTCTTCTGTTAACAAAACATTTTTCTAAGAAATATTAGCACACATTCTTACAACACCTTACTGCTGTTGTAATACCTAACGTTTATATTAAATATTTAATTATATCTCTAATATAAACATTCCTTTTAAAATACCTCCACAACTGCATAAAGCTAAACTACTTCCCTTACCTCGCCTTACCTGTTTAGAAATTTAATTTTAACACAACAACCTTACATAACTATACACCTCTACATTCTTGGCATAACAAGAATTATAATATTTAGTAAAACAACATGAGCTTTTACGTAAATGGTATATAGTATAGTTTAAGGCTTCATAGCTAAGGAACTAAATATAATTTGTAGAAGCTCCAATTGTTGTTATAGAGTTATGCAGCTGTTTCTTTTAACAGCGTAAGAATTTTTATACTTCAAAGCATTGCTAGCAAATTTATAGCAACACAATGAAGCAGCAAAAGTTTTATATGTGTATACAGTTGCATAAACAAATATACTGTTGCATACTTATACATACAAGGACAGAAAAATGGTAGAAACTAATGGAGGAAACAAGCGCTTCAATTGAAAATAAACTTTATGTGAAAGAGAATAACAGTGAAAAAGTAAGAATTAAAATCTTAAGTCAATATTATAGTCAACACTAAAATTTAGCATATAGTCAAGTCTAGACTAATATTTGGTATGTGGACTATTTTCTAGAACATTGTCTTGTCTATAGCGTAGACACTAGTCTACAACACTAGTATAGGAGTATTGCGTTTACTTTAATTTGGACTATAGTTCTGTCTATAGTCTGGACTACAGTTTTTCCTATAGTGTGGACTATAGTCTGGACCATAGTCAGGTCTATAGTCTGGTCTATAGTCTGGTCTATAGTCTGGTCTATAGTCTGGTCTATAGTCTGGTCTATAGTCTTGTCTATAGTCTGGACTATAGTCTTGTCTATAGCCTGGACTTGTCTATAGTCTGGACTCTAGTCTTGTCTATAGTCTTGTCTATAGTCTTGTTTATAGTCTTGTCTATAGTCTGGTCTATAGTCTGGACTATAGTCTTATCTATTGTCTGAACTAGAGTCTATACTATAGTCTGGACTATAGTCATGTCTAAAGTATGGGCTATAGTCTGGACTATAATCTTGTTTTTAGGCTATACTATAGTCTAGTCATTAGTCTGGACTTTAGTCTTGTCTATATTCTGTACTATAATCTTGTTTTTAGTCTGGACTATAGTCTTGTCTATAGACTAGACTATAGTCTTGTCTATAGTTTGGACTATAGGCCTATCTATGGTCTAGACTATAGTCTTATCTATAGTCTGGACTATAGTCTTGTCTATAGTTTGGACTATAGTCTTTTCTATAGTCTGGACTATAGTCTTGTCTATAGTCTGGACTATAGTCTTGTCTATAGTTTGGACTATAGTCTTGTGTATAGTCTTGTCTATAGCCTGGACTATAGTCTTGTGTATAGTCTGGACTATAGTCTTGTCTATAGTCTGGACTATAGTCTTGTCTATAGTTTGGACTATAGTCTTGTCTATAGTCTAGACTATAGTCTTGTCTATAGTTTGGACTATAGGCCTATCTATGGTCTAGACTATAGTCTTATCTATAGTCTGGACTATAGTCTTGTCTATAGTCTGGACTATAGTCTTGTCTATAGTCTGGACTATAGTCTTGTCTATAGTTTGGACTATAGTCTTGTCTATAGTCTGCCTTTTAGTTTGGATTATAGTCTTGTTTAAAGACTGTACTATTGTTTTGCCTACAGTAATCTGGACTATCTGGATTATAGCCTTATCTAAAGTCTGGATTATAGCATTTTCTACTGTCTAGACTGTAGTTCATTCCATATTGTTCGGACTTTAGCTTTGTCTACAGTCTGGTCTTTAGTATTGTCTATAGTCACACAAAATTTGTTAAAGCCCTTTAAAATATGCTATAAAAATCACTGTTTCTGTTATGAACATTATAAATTTTTCAACAAAAATTTTAAAACATAAATATAAACAAGAAATACCCAACAACAAAGCAACATTAAAATTACAAAATACAATAGACAACAAAAACAACCAATACAAACATAACCATAAAGTAAGTTTGTATTACTGCTATAACATAAATACAACTACTAACATTACAATTTATTACTATTATTATTTACAAATGTATACTAAATGCACATACATACACACACATAGAAATATGTACCCATAAACATAAATTTATTTATAGAAGCTTACAAAGAAATGGCAGCATATTAAAATTAACAATAATTTATAGCTTTTCATATTTTTCAATATCAAACAAAATAAAGTAAAAAAAAAGAACAAAAGATGGAAAAAATATGAACAAAATATTTTGTTGCGAAAAATTTCTACATAAAATGGGTGAAAACTGAAAATTGCATACTATTACAACGTTTTCATGCCACTGATTGGAGAGAGGATAAAAAACGATTCAAAACTGATGGGGGTAATGAATATGAATAAAACTTTAATAAACCTTTTAAATGCAATGATCTTTTAAATAAAAATATGTTTGCAAAAGAAACTTATATAAAGCATATAAATAGGGTTTATACTTACATATACAGTTAATACTTGCAGATGTATTTATAAATGGTTATAATTTTTTAATAAATACGAGGGTTATTAGAGAGATTTACAAACAAAATTTTTCCAATAAAAAAATTAACGTTCTAAAAAGACGACTTTGTCGTTGTTTATTTAAAATCGTTTACATAAATATAAAATTATTTTTATGAAAAATTGAAGCTGATGATGTTCTTAATACAACAAGCTTTATTATACACAAATTGATTGAAAATTATAGAAATTATTGAACTTTAAGCACTCTAACCCCATACATCATATAAGCGCCTAAAAGTATGCTATAACATTAGCACAATACACAAGTAAAGAATACGATTGGAAAAAATTGCATAACTTTCACAATTTTCAATCGATTTTGCTGAAATATAACTCATTTTAAAGAAAACATAACAGACTTTTTACTTATTTAAAAAATTAACAGCTCTTGAAAGAAATAATATGAAAATTATTTGGTTAAACACAAAAATTTTCATAATTATACAAGAAATTTTTAATTTCGCATAAATCAAATTTCACAACCCTCGTTTCTTTTAAATACAAAATAACATTTTTTGTTGTTTTAAAATATGTTATTTTTTTCTGCTCCCTTTTTAGCACTGGGTCTATTTGTTGCCTTTTTAATACCCCAGCGTATTTTTTTTTATTAAATCCCCAATGCATACAATGAATAAATGCAATTTCTGTTTTTTTACTTTCTCTTATTTTGCTGCAGAAAAAGTACCAACACTTTTACAATCTCATGCTTTTCCTTTATACTTAAAACTCATACATATACATATGCATATGTGTCCATGGTAAAACTATGTAAATTTTCAAAAGAATTTCTGTGTGTGAAAGCAAGAGTAAGTATATTATAATGTTTGTTACATACATATACATATATGTATGTAGCTTGAGTACAGCTTAATAAGGACTTCAAACGAAACGAAAAAACTACATGAACACAATGTCCAGTTCCTCGCTTATGATGATGATAATAGTGATGAGCTCTGACTGTTTCATGGAGTCTGAAATGTGTGTGTATTCATTAAACCAAAATGTTATTACCTTTTTAAAATTTTTAAATATTTATAAGCAACAGCCTGTTATAGCAGTAGTATTAGTGAGTGCATCGTCTGAAATCTTCAACATCATAAAATTTTGTTGGAATTATATATTTTAAATGAAATTCGCTCTGGTGAACAGGTTAGGGTGATTTTTATTGTTCTAGTTCTGTTCTAGATCTGTTCAAGTTCTGTTCTAGTTCTGTTCTAGTTCTGTTCTAGTTCTGTTCTAGTTCTGTTCTAGTTCTGTTCTAGTTCTGTTCTAGT
>NC_060954.1:5904439-5908358 GCF_022045245.1 Lucilia cuprina
TAGTCTAGTCTACAGTCTAGTCTATAGTCTAGTCTACAGTCTAGTCTATAGTCTAGTCTATAGTCTAATCTAGTCTATAGTCTAGTCCATAGTCTAGTCTATAGTCTAGTCTATAGTCTAGTCTATAGTCCAGTCTATGTCTAGTCAATAGTCTAGTCTATAGTCTAGTCTATAGTCTAGTCTATAGTCTAGTCAATAGTCTAGTCTATAGTCTAGTCTATAGTCTAGTCTATTGTCTAGTCTATAGTCTAGAGTATTGTCTATTTTACAGTCTAGCTTATATTCTATCTAGTCTAAAGTCATGTATAGTCTGGGCTAGTCTAGTTTATAGTCTAGTCTTAATCTTTTTTCCAGTTTATAATATAGCGTATGATCTATTCGTTGATCTAGTTTATAGTCTAGTGTATAAATAATAATTTAGTCAATTGTACTACTAACTTCTAGTTTTACCATATATTTTCATTTGTAATAATTTTAAAGCCAAAAACCTTTTATAAAAATTTTTTAATTTTTTTCTTTTTTTAATTATTTTTCAGATGACTTCTTGTTTTCTAGACATTAGCAGCATTTAAACAAAAGGTAATTAAAATTTCATTAAAAAAGAGGAACCGTCAGAGCTAGCTCAACTACCATTTCTCTTCCTTTTACAAAAGTCTTTGTTAATGTGTATTCAAATATTTTCTTTCTTGGAAAATGTAGAACATCGCTAACTGTCAGAAATTTCTTTGAATTTAAACAAAAACAAAAGCTTTCCCTTTTTTACATCTAAAAGGGGACCTTTTATTGTTTTTATATTGTTTATATATTAATTTAAGCATAATAATTGTTTGCATAAAAATCAACAGAGCATATTAGTTAAACAAAATTTTGCAACCACAAAAGCGAAAAAAGAAAAAAGTGAAATTTTATACAAGAAAATACATTTAATACAACAAAATTAACATTTAGAAATAAAAACAGCTGAAATAATATACACACAACAACGAAAGGGCAACAATAAAAAGGGGGTAATTAGCATAAGTCTGACAAGAAAAAAATGTACATAAAATTATAATGAAAACATTAGCTCTAATAAATTTCCAAAGTCGTTTTAAATCCAGCAAAAATTTGCATGAGTTTTAAAACAAACGTATGAGTATTAAAAAATAATTAATATCACTCATACGTTAAGAAGATTATTTAACAATGCAGTGACAGAAAATTTTTATTAAATTTTTTTTATTTCGAAACTAAAATTTTCCCCGAAAAAAATAAATTCATTTAAATAATTTATTTTTATACAGAACAAAAAAATAATACCTAAATAATATAAAATACTTAAATATATCTCGGTATGTACCTATACATATGCATATGAAATTTACCCATGTAAATTTTTTCATTATTATAAAAACGTATACATATGTATGTTTTCTTTTTTACATATTTAATTAAATTCCTATTTCACTTTAACAACATCAAAAAAACCGAAGGTAAAAAGAGGAAAAAAATTACGAAAAAAAGGGATGATTTTTTCATTCATTTGTTGTTTTGCTATTTGTCGAATATGTAATGTATGTAAATGTGCATATAAATGGAATGTGTCTGTGTTTTTTTAATTCATTCTATTTCCTATTACCTATACATAAACAAAGGAATGTATTATAGAGAAGTGTAGAAGAGTAAGAATTCTTACATACAATTGTATATAGGATGTATGGTTTTTATATACAAACACACATACACATGAGCATTGAGGTGATACCCAAAAAGTAGGCTGTGTTGTCTTGAGATTTTAAAGTTATAAAGTTATAAATTTATAAAGTTATAAAGTTATAAAGTTATAAAGTTATAAAGTTATAAAGTTATAAAGTTATAAAGTTATAAAGTTATAAAGTTATAAAGTTATAAAGTTATAAAGTTATAAAGTTATAAAGTTATAAAGTTATAAAGTTATAAAGTTATAAAGTTATAAAGTTATAAAGTTATAAAGTTATAAAGTTATAAAGTTATAAAGTTATAAAGTTATAAAGTTATAAAGTTATAAATTGTCTGGACTATAGTCTTGTCTATAGTCTGGAATATAGTTTTGTCTATAGTCTGGACTATAACCTTGTCTATTGTCTGGAGTATAGTCTTGTCTATAGTCTGGACTATAGTTTTGTCTATAGTCTTGACTATAGTGTTGTCTATAGCCTGGACTCATGTCTTGTGTAAAGTCTGGACTATAGCCTTGTCTATAGTCTGTACTATAGCTTTGTTTATAGTTTGGACTATAGCCTTGTCTATAGTTTGGACTATAGCCTTGTCTATAGTCTGGACTAATGTCTTGTCTATAGTCTGGACTAATGTCTTGTCTATAGTCTGGATTATAGTCTTGCCTATAGTCTGTACTATAGTCTTGTCCATAGTACTATATTCTTGTCTATAGTCTGGACTATAGTCTGGACTAATGTCTTGTCTAAAGTCTGGACTATAGTCTTGTTTATGGTCTAGACTTTAGTCTTTTCTTTTCTATTGTCTAGTTTATAATCAAGCATATAGTCAGGTTTATAGTCAGGACTATAGTCAGTCAGTCGGACCAATATTCAACTATACAATATTACTATAGTAAAGTCCATAGGGTGGTCTATTGTCAAGTCTATAAACTGAAGTATATATGTAGTCCATAGTCTGAAATATTATCTGAAGTCTGAATTAAAGTCCAGACTATTGCTTGGACTACATTCTGAATTGTATTTTATTCTATTTTATAGTCTAGTCTATGAAACTGTTCAATGTGAGCTACCCTAATATTCGTATAATATATTCTCTAGCATAAAATGTACTTGTGTGGTTAGGAATTAGTCAAACGTAAAAATCACTTTAAATTAAATTGAATTTTCTGTTTGTAACATTGTTTGTTCTTATTTGTTTTTTTTTTTCATTCAACATTATTTTCATTTTTTAAATCTTGATCTGCATGTTGTTGTTGTTATTGTGCTTAGTGAATTGCTATTCTCCACTTCTGTTTCTCTCTCCCCCGTAACCGAATTATTTTTTTTTCTATTTAACATAAAAATTGTATTTTAGATTTAGTTGAAAATGGTATAAGGTAGTTTACATATGAATTAACCCTTCGCACTTTATAAGAATAAATTATTTTGCAAAATTATTTTATTGATTATTTTTACAATATCTTAGTTGTAGATAAGCTTAACAAGTTTAAGAATATATAAACAATTTTAAAATTTGTAATAATATTTTCTAATAAAAACTTTATTGGTAGTTTTAATCAACTGCGCTTTACAGCTTATAGTTTATAGATTTTCTTTATTGAATCTTTATATTAGAAGTTTTTGACTTTGTCTAAAAGGTTTAGTACCAAACTTAGTTTAGTTGTATAAAGAGCAGTATTGGGAACTGTATTATATCATATATGTGGGTGACTGTAGACCTACTGGCTACAATTTTAAAGAATATTTGTGCAATTCTTTAAATTACATCCTAAATAGGTATGAATATACATACATGAATGTGCATATGGAAATGTAAGTGAATGTCCTTAACACATCACTGTATTGTTGTGAAAATGGAAAAGTTTATGAGCAGCAAATATGTGAGAAATATTCGATTATATAAGAAGTTATTTCAAAGTGAAATAGGAAAAAGTTTGAAGTTAAACCAAATGGATTATTTAGGAATAAATTACCGGATTATGGTCTAATCTGTAGGCTGCTCTATAGGCTAGTATATAGTCCGGTCTATATTTAAGTCATAAAGTAATCCAGAGTCTATAGTCTGGTCTATAGTCTAGTTTATAGACTGGTCTATAGTCTAGTCTAAAGTCTATTCTATAGTCTAGTCTATAGTCTAGTCTATAGTCTAGTCTATATTCTAGTCTATAGTCTAGTCTATAGTCTAGTCTATATTCTAGTCTATATTCTAGTCTATAGTCTAG
>NC_060954.1:5908458-5912788 GCF_022045245.1 Lucilia cuprina
TTCTGTTCTAGTTCTGTTCTAGTTCTGTTCTAGTTCTGTTCTAGTTCTGTTCTAGTTCTGCTCTAGTTATGTTCTAGTTCTGTTCTAGTTCTGTTCTAGTTCTGTTCTGGTTCTGTTCTAGTTCTGTTCTGTTTTAGTTCTGTTCTAGTTCGTTTCTAGTTCTGTTCTAGTTCTGTTCTAGTTCTGTTCTAGGTCTGTTCTAGTTCTGTTCTACTTCTTTTCTAATTCTGTTCTAGTTCTGTTCTAGTGTTGTCCTATTTCTCAAATTATAAAAACACAACAAACGGAATAATTTCTTTTTAGTTAAAGACCATAGAAATTCTCCACCGAAATGAATTGACTGAAGCTCCCTAATTTTTGCTTGATTGTCTTTCAATGTATTTAAAATTGTTTTTCTTTTTTTGCCATATCCTTGTCATTAATTTGTTATTCAAATTTCATCTTTTTTTTCACATTTATTCTTCTCTGGTTTTTCTCCCCTATTTTAATTTTTGTATAAAGCAAAAACGTTTTTGCCAAAAAAACAAAGCCAACAAATACACCTACTTCATTGGCAAAGATAATATATTTTTACATTCATATACATACATACATTCGTAAAGAGACCGAGAGAGAGAGTAGACCTACCACATCAACTTGCAATATTTGCATATTGGTTGCTGTTACAAAAGCTTTTTTTCTTTTTCACTAGATTTTTTTTTTTTGGGTCGAGCTTGTCTTTCAACATGTTACAACAACATGACGATGACAACGTTTACAATGTTACACTGGTGTAGATGATAAGAGGTCATTTTCCATGAAGTGATATAATGCAAAGAGAATGAATGAAATGAAATCATTTCATTTAAATACATGAATAATAAATTTTGTTAAATTTATGGGATAGAGTAGGAGGGAGAGTACAACATGACAAAATAATTGTTTGATTAAATAAGGTTGAGTGTGGGTATAAAATGTATGATTTAAAGATAAAGATTTTTTTAAGTTTTTGTCAAAATTTAAGTAATTTTATTAATTACAAAACTCATTGCCTACTCTAGGGCTGCAATTAGATTTTCATTTAAAGTTTAAACTCTATTTATATATTTTCTATTAATTTGCATTTGTTTGTCTCTTTAGCACAAAATCAATTAAATTACTTCTTCTTTTCTCATTTTCAGTTCTTATCAGTTTTTCACCACATAATACATCAAAGTCATATATCTTTTCCTTTCCAAACCTTCTGTATACTTTTGCTATTTTTGTTTTTTTGACTTACTGTCAACTACACTTAATTAAGTTACAATATAAAAAGCAGCTTATGTAAAAAAAAAGCTAAAAGTTAAAGCTTGTTAGTAAAACTACACACACACATACATACATATATATTCTGTAACTGACATATATTTTTCTGGGGATTTTGTTTATTTCTTTTTTTTTTTTAAATTGTAACTATAAGTAAACATGCATTATGACACATGCAACAAAAAGTGTCTGGCAGCAACATGCAATATCAACATCAACAACAATATCATCATTATCAACAACAATTTTTACTTAAGACACATGATGTGATGCAATAAACTTTACTCTTGTCTTTAGCTTTCTGGAACAATGTAAGAGTAATGTTAATAGTTTGCAAGAAAATGCACTGAGAAAATGATCAGTGATACAATATTTAATGATCATTTTATAATATTATTATCTTCTCAAAAGCTTGATGTACAAAAAAGTTTTACAATTTCAAAACCAAAAGCTTGAATATACATAAATAAATTAAATTAAATATATTTCTCCTTGTGTAACATTTTACAAAATACTTGATGTTTGTTGTTTGTCTGAGACTAATTAGTATTTATTTTTGTTGTTGTTTAATATAAATTGAAAGAAGAATAAAACAACTTAAAATAAAAAATAATACTTTGTTCGAATGCAAAAAAAATAAGAAGACAATACAAAAACCCACAAAAACCATTAAAAATCACAAGAAAACCTCAAAAAAGAAAATTTAACAAATAAACAAAAACGACAAAATTTATAAAGAGCTTATAACAGAAAAAATACAAAAAAAACTAAAACATAAACAAAATAATAATAATAATGATATAGGATATTGTAGTAAAATTTTGCAAGAAATGAGGAACGATGTAAAGGAATGAATTCGTTACAAACTTCATAGATTTAATATACTTGACGATTAAGCGCATAATGCAGCTTTAGACTAGCCTATACACTACAATATACTCTGACTAAACTAGATTTAAGACTGTAGACTTAACTAGTATACAGACTATACTACAGACTAGTCTAAAGACAAAACTATAGAGCAGACTATTGACTTGACAATAGACTAACCGATAGACTAGACTACATACTAGAATATAGACTAGAGTATAGACTAGACTATAGATTAGACTATAGACTAGACTATACACTAGATTATAAACTAGACTATAGACTGGACTATAGACTGGACTATAGACTAGACTATAGACTGGACTATAGACTAGACTATAGACTAGACTATAGACTAGACTATAGACTAGACTATAGACTAGACTATAGACTAGACTATAGACTAGACTATAGACTAGACTATAGACTTGACTATAGACTAGACTATAGACTAGACTAAAGGTTATACTATAGACTAGATTATAAACTATACTATAGAAGAGTTATGTAAACCACTTTTAACTTTAATAATATTTTTTACATAAATCTTCATAAACCTAAGATTTCATACTTTTACCGTTCTGTCCCATTGTTTGTTAACTAGAGCATTTCAGACCAAAACATTTTGTTTACACAAAATCTATTTATTTCTTTCCATCTTTGTCTCGTATTCTTTTCGACAATTTATTTCCTTTTTTTGTTAAGGAGCTGTTTTTAATTAAAACGAGAAATAAATGTTTTCTTTAAAAAGGAAATCTGCAACTAGCAGCATTTCTATTAAGATTTATTAAATAAAAACGAAATACATAATGGAAATTTCATAAAAATTACTATCATATATCTGAATGTCAAAAAATGTTCTCTTAGATTATTTAAGTTACGTGTTTCTAGCTTATTTTCAGTTACGAAAATAATGATGTATTTTCTAATTTTTTTTTTTCGAATTTTACTAATAATTTTTCATTTTAATGGCCCAACATTATAATGAATTATGTTCAAATTTAAGTGTTTTTCATTTTTGTTTTTTTTTTTTGCTTTCTTTTCTTTAACTACGTGTCTATTTACCTAGAGTTTTAGAAAAGTGTTTTATGGGAAAGATGTAAATAATGGAAACATATATAATGTAGTAAATTTCACCGGAATGACGGACAATTTTAAAAGCATTTGCATTAAGAAACATTAAAAAAAATTAATATTTAGAAGAATTTATGTTAATTAACAAGATTACTTATCTTCCTTAACATTGTAACGATTATGATTACAAGTAGCTGTGGGATGTCTAAAATTCGTCACTGCCGACTTTATTTTTACAACTTCTCATCATCTGATCATCTTTTCTATAACCTTTTGTATTGAAAAACATTTTACGTCTCATATATTTCTTAAATAAAGTCGCATTTATATTATATCTTCAATAATCTTCAAAAAACACAAAATTTACTTCAAAAACTCCTTTTAAAACTAAACAATGCTCACGTTTGTTGGATTTTTACAAAAAAAATTCTTGCTTAAAAACTAAAGTCATAAAATCATAAATTGCTGCCAAAAGTATATTTCCTACAATATTTGTGCTTAAGCTATAAACTGAAAAAGTCACGATTTCTTTAAAATTCATTTTAGTTTTTATTTTCTCCCTCATTTTTCTTAAAATATTTTTATATTATTTTAATTTAAGCTTTAAAAAAATTTCAATAATTACATTTTTATTTCTGTATAGCAATTGATGTTGAAAATAGTTTAAATTGTTTGACATTTAACTTAACATGTTGGAAAATGAAGGAAAACTTTTTTAATACATGCATAACTTTGTATGCATGTATAGAAAATATTAGGAGGATGCGGTAAAATCTAATTTGATATTTCACGCGACTAAAGCTTTAAATAAAGACACAATTAATAGAAACTACAAGACCATAGACTAGACTATAGATTAGACAATAGACTAGACTATAGACTAGAATATAGACTAGACTATAGACTAGACTATAGACTAGACTATAGACTAGACTATAGACTAGACTATAGACTAGACTAAAGACTAGACTATAGACTAGACTATAGACTAAAATATAGACTAGACTATAGACTAGACTATAGAATAGACTATAGACTAGACTATAGACTAGACTATAGACTAGACTATAGACTAGACTATAGACTAGACTATAGAATAGAC
>NC_060954.1:5912888-5930679 GCF_022045245.1 Lucilia cuprina
CTAGACTATAGACTAGACTATAGACTAGACTATAGACTAGACTATAGACTAGACTATAGACTAGACTATAGACTAGACTATAGACTAGACTATAGACTAGACTATGCATGCAGTTTGCTACTGCACTCTATCTGTTGAAGTAGTAGTAAATTTTTTAAATTACACATAGTCATGCATACATGAAAACATACATACATATGTACATTTTTTATCTATAAATAAAATAGTGAAAGTGCATATACATTGGTTTACATATATGTTTTAACTTTTATACAGACCCAGAAAGAAATACATTTTTTTTAGAAACAAATGTAAAATTTTCAAAGCTCCTCTGTGTTTTTAGGTTTTTGTTCACTTTACATTGTTTGAAAAAAAATGTTTATTTTTCTTTTACTTTTTGTTTTGTCACTTTGTGCCAATTGTTAAAATAACAGCTTAATGTTAAATAAACATACAACATAAAGTTTTTTGAACATTGTTTGTTTTTTTAAGTTTTTTGTTTTGTTTGTTTTTTTAAGTTTTTTTTGTGAAAAAAAATTTTACACTATTTTTATTATTTATTTATGTTGTAGTATTGTTGTTATTATGTTTAAAAAAAATTAAATTTTTATATTAAATATTTAGTTAAAACACTTTTCTCTACACACATACTATTAAATGTAGCGTGTTTGTAAATAGCCCCTAAAAGTAGGCTTCTCTATTTTTTGTTGCTTTTATTTATTTGTTTAAAAATTAGTTGTTTGATGCGAATTCTATATTAAAGATGAATATTTATTTAGTTTTTTTTGGAAGAAGTGTTTTTTATGAAAGAGTTTTTCTTTAGAAGTTTGTGTTCTATAGATAAAAAACTTTGAAACTTTTGTTCACGATATCTCAAATCTCAAATATGATGGAGAAATTCTAAGGCCCGCTGCAGATTCAGATGGACTATGTACTTTAGAAAAGTATACCTTGGTCTTTGGTTTAAAATTATGTCGTACTTCTTTGTATTGCATTTTGACCTTAAACATGTTTATTCTTTTTAAAAGTTTTGTTTTTTTCTTCTTCGTTAAACATTAATTTTAATTAATTTATTTTACATTTATTACACTTGTTATAGTCTATATGGGTGTTAATGTCCTTTTGCCAAGATTATAGTGTAAGTGTGTGTGTGTGTGTGTGCGTATCTACTTTCAAATCGAATGTAGAGGAAGAATAAACATTTTTATGGTTTTAATTACAAGCATTTTATATAAAACTAAGACCATAAAATTAGATAAACGACCATTTAAATCTTTAATTTATAATGTTGTTTTGCTGTTTTTTTCTTTTCTAAGTATTTTCTAGTTTGCCAAAGGTTTAGTAGAAACAGGGCTCTTCTTTAAGGGAAGTTGTAGGGAAAGCTATAAAGATAAAGTGTTAAAATTTATTTTTGTATTTTGCTCATTTTTGGTTTTAAGCCAAATAATGTTTAAATTCGTTTCTTTTTTTTCTAAGAAAGTAATTAAATATTATTTGTTATATATTTAAGTTGGCTATTATTTATTTTTAGCAATAAAGCGCAATTAATTTATTAGTTATTTCTTTTCGTTACTACTTTAGCAAACAATTGGACGTTTTGAAGGCATTAAATTTTAATTTAACACTTAAGTTTTTTTGTTTAAATATTCTTTGAAATATATAGCGAAATGGTATAAATATTATAAAGTTCAAATATTAGTATTAATGTGTTTGTTAAACAAACTCCCAAAACGCTATTTATGGAAAGAAAAGAAAATACAAACAGTAAAAACTTTATATGTTAAATTAAAATTAAATTTTTTTTAAAATCATAAGAAAATATTTGCCTTTATTTTATTTAGCTTTTTAAAGCATGATCAACTTTTCTTTTTTTAAGTACCTTTAAAATTTACTCTAACTAGGTCCCACTGTTTACTGTATTTATATTATTAAAGTATGTATCTTGTCATTTTATGATTAATGAGCAGAAAATTGTATTCTTTTTCCTCTAGAGTAAAACTTTACGTTTTTCTGTAGCAATAATACATATTTTTTTTTTGGTGGAAGACGTATGAGTAATAAACAACTGACTTTTAGTGCAGAAAGACTATATGCAGTAGTAAATAATCTCTATGGATGACTGGAGTTAAATATGGAGCAAATACTGTTTATCTTAATATAAATATTAAATACATACTTAGTTAAAGAAAAAACAATAAATATTAAAGAAATCTATTCGCTGGTAAGCTATTTAGTTCTACTTAAGTTCTAGTTCAGTTCTAGTTCAGTTCTAGTTCAGTTCTAGTTCAGTTCTAGTTCAGTTCTAGTTCAGTTCTAGTTCAGTTCTAGTTCAGTTCTAGTTCAGTTCTAGTTCAGTTCTAGTTCAGTTCTAGTTCAGTTCTAGTTCAGTTCTAGTTCAGTTCTAGTTCAGTTCTAGTTCAGTTCTAGTTCAGTTCTAGTTCAGTTCTAGTTCAGTTCTAGTTCAGTTCTAGTTCTAGTTCAGTTTTTAAGAAGTTCTTCTTGAAAACAACGTTACTTTAAAACATAAAATTTTAAAATTATTTTTCATAAATATTTCATTACTACGATTTGTCTCGTACATGTACATATACATGTTTATTAAATATCTGTATCTAAGTAATTTATTGATGATTTATTTTTATTTAAATACCTCCCCTCAGAGTATTGCTTAGTAGAAATATAACATTTTCATCCAAAAAACTGTAATAACTATATTTAATATCAGTTAAATTTACAATATGTACATACATATGTATGTACTCTTATACATAGGTATATATTTCTAAGTCTTTGCATATTTAGTAAGTTTCTTAAATATTTAATAAGTAACTAATCATAAACTTTGTATACAGACAATAAACGAAGACATATGGAAATTTCTAATAACATATTTTATCATAAATACATTCTGAAAATTAATACAAACATACAACATAATTCAAGATTATGTTGCACAAACACATACTTATGCTTATTCTATCTCACCCACATATGAACGTGGGTAAAATGAAAAGTTTATTAAATTATGAACCTTGATGATTTGATTTCGGATGGTTTCTTTATATAACTAAAATTCGAAAAACAGGACCCAGGGACCATATTAAAATTATATCAGTTTTACACAAAAAGTCCTTTTCAAAGGACTCTAAAAAATTATAGAACAGCTTTCAATTCAAAAGAATTTGTTTTTTTTTAGTAAATATTTTACTTTAGTTTAGTTAGTTGTTGTACTTCGTATGATGCAAAACTAATAAGACAAATCAATTTATTAATATTATACAGATTTCATACTACATTTCAATAGATAGAACGTGAATGTGTATAACTGTTCCATGTGGGGCATAAACTGACAAATAAATTCTAAATAAATGTATTATTTAGTATGGATGAGTGTTATGCATCAGTGTGTGAGTGTGTGTGTTTTCTATCTGTTAAAGCATGTGTATTGGCTACGTGTTTTATAATGCATGCCATAGAAATCACATATACACAGCGATATATGTATGTATATATACGTTAATCCCAGCATGAAATGTAAGTAATTGAGAAGCAGTTAATCCGAAAAAATATATTTAACTGCTTCTACTCTATTACTTGTAAATCTTTAAAAATATTATTCTTTTTTTTAATTTTATGATTTTTCTTTAGAATGTAAAATTTTTAAAATATTCTTTGTTGGGTTATAAGTACTAGAGATTCCAGTAAGTTGACTCTCTACATCACTGAAGCTTTATTTAATATGCCAATAGTATTGCATGTTCTTTGTATGCGTGATTTCAGTTAATATGGGAATGCGAATCCTTATTTGTGTAAAAGTATGTTTGTATTAGAAGGGCTCTTAAATGTCTTCACAAGACACTGTTATAAAGGACATTGTCTTCACTAGACACTGTTATAAAGAATATTGTCTTAATAAGATACTGTTCTAAAGAACATTGTCCTCACAAGAACATTGTCTTCACATGACACTGTTCTAAAGAACATTGTCTTCACAAGACATTGTTCTAAAGAACATTGTGTTCACAAGACATTGTTCTAAAGTACATTGCCTTTACAAGACACTGTTCTAAAGAACATTGTGTTCACAAGACATTGTTCTAAAGAACATTGTGTTCACAAGACATTGTTCTAAAGAACATTGCCTTTACAAGACACTGTTCTAAAGAACATTGTCTTCACATAGCACTGTTCTAAAGAATTTTGACTTTACAAGACACTCTTCTAAAGAACATTGTCTTCACAAGACATTGTTCTAAAGAACATTGTCTTCACAAGAAACTTTTGAAAAGAACATTGTCTTCACAAGACACGTTTCTAAAGAACATTGTCTTCACAAGACACTGTTCTAAAGAACATTGTCTTTAAAAGACATTGTTCTAAAGAACATTGTCTTCACAAGACACTGTGCTAAAGAACATCGTCTTCACAAGACATTGTTCTAAAGAACATTGCCTTTACAAGACACTGTTCTAAAGAACATTGTCTTCACAAAACACTGTTCTAAAGAACCTTGTCTTCATAAGATACTGTTCTAAAGGTCATTGTCTTTACAAGATACTGTTCTAAAGAACTTTTTCTTTACAAGACTTTGTTCTAAAGAACTTTGACTTTACAAGACACTAATCTTAAGGTCATTGTTTTTACAAGACACAGTTCTAAAGATCTTTGTCTTTACAAGACGATGTTCTTTAGAACAGTGTTCTATTCTGAGGAACAGTGTCTTAGTTAGTTGTAGCGTGTGATTGCGTTTGGGAAAAAAACAAATAATATTTTGTTTCCTACAATTGACGCCAGTCTAATATTTAGTATCTGTTTATATTGATAATTTCTTACATGCAAATACAAAATACTGTACACTTTAATATAAAAGGGAAATTTTGTAATGGCATGGAAAATATACAGAATACATGTGTTGAAATTACGTGTTTGTTGAAATACTAATTTATCCATAAACTTAAATCCAATGCAATAAGAAAATTAGCTAAACACATCTGTATACGTATAGATATTTATATATTCTAAAAAGGTTTTAAGATGCAAAAAAAGAATCTCGTAAAAATTTAATATCCAAATATATATAGAATCAATAACATCTCAACAAACTATTATAAAAATTTATTTTATTCATAATATGTATTATCTGTTTTTAAAAACCAATTTCCCTCCATTATTTCCTTAATTGCACGTAATTTAATTTTAATATAATTTATCCGCATTTTATTTTATTTTAATCTCATTAACACAAAAAAATAAATAAATCCACACTTCAACATACTAACAAAACACTGTTTTATACATTAACAACAAATCTCGTATTTTATTATTTTTATTAATGTTATTAAAATAATAATAAAAATTGTTTTTATCATAATTACTGACAACATAATTGAGTGTGAAATGATAAATATGTTTTAACCATGAACTTTATCAGCCAATATTGATCACGTTTTAACATTTTAAATGAAATTATGGAAATAAATAAAATTTAAAATATTAATAATATAAAAGATAATAAACATTTTTTTTAAAATTTTGAGACAAAACGATTTTACTAAAAACTAGTTGGGAAAAATAGAAATATTGTAAAAATATCATCTTCTTAAGAAAACTTTCACAACCAAACTTAAAATGTGTTTACACTACACTAGAACACAAGTGGAATTGAACTAGAACTGAACTAGAACTGAACTAGAACTGAACTAGAACTGAACTAGAACTGAACTAGAACTGAACTAGAACTGAACTAGAACTGAACTAGAACTGAACTAGAACTGAACTAGAACTGAACTAGAACTGAACTAGAACTGAACTAGAACTGAACTAGAACTGAACTAGAACTGAACTAGAACTGAACTAGAACTGAACTAGAACTGAACTAGAATTGAACTAGAACTGAACTAGAACTGAGCTAGTACTAAACAAGAACTGTGATAAAACTAAACAAGAACTTTGCTAGATGAAAATGCTACTTTATATATTGTTATTTACTTTAAGCTCCTTTTATTGTTATTACTGACTCTCTCCTTAAGTTTGGCTCTCTCCTTTTATAACGACTCAATTTAAATTGAGCTCATTTCACTCATTAAACTAGTGTTGTTGTTGCAATTTATCAATCAACATGCATTTTTTGACTATTTCGTTTTAAATTAATTCTCAAGCAATTAGTTCAATGCAGCATTTCTTTGAAACGGTACGGTGATCGGGAAAATGTGAAAAAAACATCGTGAGTGATCTTTATTTAACTAAAAAAAAAGTGCTATAAAAAAGTGAAATATTAAAAAATGTGTTAGTTGTTAAAATAATAAAATTGGTTTTAATTTTTAAATATATTAAATGTTTTTTTTAATTGTGCTATTAAAAATGTTTAAAAATTAGTAAAAGTAGTAAAGTTTTTAAAAAATGTGTTATAAAAATGTGTAATAAAAAAAATGTTATTTAATGTGAAATATTATAATGAAAATTATAAAAGTGTTTTAAGTAAAAAAAATAAAAGTCTATAAAAATCTACTATAAAAAGTAAAAAAATAGTAAAAATAATATGAGTTCTTAAAAAATTTCTACATAAAAAATAAAATTACTATATTAAAGCATAAATAAAGTTTAATATTAAAAAAGTTCTTTAAAATATTATTTATTTTTAAATAATATGTTAATATTAATCATATATTCTGCAACTACGTAATTGATTTGCCATGGCTGTGCCGTTATATTCATTGCTTTTCTTTATGTTTTTGTGTTAAATTTGTTTTTGCTTTGCGTTGCGTTTCGTTCGTTGTTAGTGTTTTCGCTGTAACAAACAAATCAAATAATTGTGCCTGTCCGAACAGGATCAATTGTAAACGAAGCAAAATGACAACAAAAACTCTTAAGGTAAATACAATTGCAAATTATTTGTTTTGATTTTTTATTATTTTTATTGTAAGAGACTGAAAGAGAGAGAGAAGTGAGAGATTGTATGGAAGTTTGATAATAAGAGAAACTTATTTACTTTTTCTTTTGTTGTAATTAGATGTTAATATTTTTAAAGAGTGGACTAGAAATTCATTGATAATGATTTTCGAAATATGATTTAATTTATTTTACAAAATTCTGATATTTTTCAAAAAATCATTGTTTTTATTAAATCAACTATAAGATACATATTTTTACTTAGATATAAATAGTTAGTTATTTAGTTGGTTAGTAAGTTAGTTAGTTAGTTAGTTAGTTAGTTAGTTAGTTAGTTAGTTAGTTAGTTAGTTAGTTAGTTAGTTAGGTAGTTAGGTAGTTAGTTAGTTAGTTAGTTAGTTAGTTAGTTAGTTAGTTAGTTAGTTAGTCAGTTAGTTAGTTAGTTAGTTAGTTAGTTAGTTAGTTAGTTAGTTAGTTAGTTAGTTAGTTAGTTAGTTAGTTAGTTAGTTAGTTAGTCAGTTAGTTAGTTAGTAAATAAGAACTGAACTAGTTAGTTAGTTAGTTAGGTAGGTAGGTAGGTAGGTAGGTAGGTAGGTAGGTAGGTAGGTAGGTAGGTAGTTAGTTAGTTAGTTAGTTAGTAAATAAGAACTGAACTAGGATTGAACTGGAACTGAACTAGAACTGAACTAGAACTGAACTAGAACCGAACTAGAACAGAACTAGAACTGAACTAGAACTGAACTAGAACTGAACTAGAACTGAACTAGAACTGAACTAGAACTGAACTAGAACTGAACTAGAACTGAACTAGAACTGAACTAGAACTGAACTAGAACTGAACTAGAACTGAACTAGAACTGAACTAGAACTGAACTAGAACTGAACTAGAACTGAACTAGAACTGAACTAGCACTGAACTTGCACTGAACTAGAAGTGAATTATACATAAAATAGTACTGAACTATAACTAGAACTGAAGTAAAACTAAGCTTGATCTGAAACTGTCTTGAAAAAGCAGTTCTTTAGAAATTAATAATAAACTGCCTGTTCACAAAAGTAATATTTAAAAAAAAATCAAATTTATTTATTTAATTGTGTTTTACAAAAAAAAATTATTTGTTTTACCAGCTGCTGCTAGCTACTTTAATAACATTTCTAAACACTGACATAAAAACAAACGTTACAACCAATATCCTTAAGAAAACAACAATAAATACTTACTCAAGTTAACAAAACACAACTCCCCTGTACTAAAACAATATAACCCCAAAAAAAACACAAATAAGTCAAGGTAATGAATTGGCATAATTTGTACAAGACAATTTTCTTTTGGGGGCTTCGTTCGAAATTTAAATTCAACAAAAAAATGCAAATTTTCGTCTGGATGAACGACATAAAACAAAACGCCCACTTGTAACATAAAGCTGTTAAAAATTGTTGTTAGTGTAAAAGGAAAAGCCAAAGCAATTTTAAATCATATTTCAAAAGGTAGTAAGTCCTACCTCAAGATTTGAAAATGAAATTCTTAGTATTTTTTTTCGAGGGGTTCGCTTTTGTTAAACAAAATACTCAGACATGTATATATAATTTAAATGGATTTTAAATGTTTTTTACTTCAAGTATTCTAAATAAAATTTTTAGTTAAAAGTGAACAGAATGTTGAATAAAATGAAATATTTTTAATAAAATCTCAAGGGTGCTATAGAAAAAGCACAGAAGTTGCGCTGCTACTTTTGAAAGCAATTCATCTAAATATAAAATTATTATTACTAATACGCCTCGTTGAACTGGGGGATATAATTTTTTTCCATTTATTTAAAGTACAATTTTAGAAACAACAAATAATTTAAAACTCATAAAAACTGTTAAATTTGACTATCAACCTTGACCCCTTAAACCTTAAAAGGGATTATAGATTTAGGGAACTTTCTTCTTTGAGAAACAACAATACATTGATCAGCTATATTTCCCATAACCCCAACAACCAAAATCCCCTTTTTAATTGATAGTTATCCATTTATTTTAAACAATTAATTTTCATTTGCTTTTTAATTCACCCTGATTTTAGCAAAACAATTTCCCCCTTTTAAGTATATAACATACAGTTGTTTAGACCCAAAATATAATAGCCTTTATAATATATAGTTGTTTCTGTTATTACGCTCCAACCATTATTATCCGTTTACCATAGGCCTAGCAGGAAACTAGTACGAGCACAAGTATTACATAAAGGAATTGTTCATAACGCATTATTTAATGATAATGCAATTTGTACTAATGCGGTCATTGGTTTCTAATTGTGCCTACACATACACACACACCATTTAACCCCAAATATCTAAAATCATTAACAGGACAAGGTGTAGCAGTGGTAGGGAGGAACACAAAAAGGGAAAAGCTAAAAACATATGTCCAAAAACAGTCCAGACTGGATAAAAAATGAGATTACAGACTAGAATATCGACTAGACTATAAACTAGACTGCATATTAGACAATAGATAGTACTAATAATCAAATTATAGACTATAGACTAGACTATAGACTAGACTATAGACTAGACTATAGACTAGACTATAGACTCGACTATAGACTAGACTATAGACTAGACTATAGACTAGACTATAGACTAGACTATAGACTAGACTATAGACTAGACTATAGACTAGACTATAGACTAGACTATAGACTAGACTATAGACTAGACTATAGACTAGACTATAGACTAGACTATAGACTAGATAATAGGCTAGACTATAGACTAGATAATAGGCTAGACTATAGACTAGATAATAGGCTAGACTATAGACTAGATAATAGGCTAGACTATAGACTAGATAATAGGCTAGAATAATAAAATTGGTTTTGTAGAGTGTAATTTAACTTATGTGTCATTACAAGTTTTGCTTTTATGCTTGTGTGTATATTTCTGCCACAGTTATAAGTACACTTTCAGACATGATTTAATATAATGCATACTTTAAGGTGCTAGCAATTTATTACTACTGGCATTATATATATATTATAAAGTATACTTTTTAGGCTATTTAATTAAGATAACAATTGTTAAGGGATTTTGTAAAATTTAATAAAACAAAAGTTCATTCATTAAGTTATAACAGTAACACAAAAATTGTTTTAAATAAAACAGAATTAAAACTTAAAAAAAGTTATTTCAATTTACTATATTAACTCTTAAAATTCTTAAAATTTTTGTATTTGTTTGCCTCTACATAAAAAGGGATTATTTCACTATAATTTACTCTTACTCTTGCTTGACTGTTATATTTTTCATAATTTAAATTATACCGTTGACTAGATGACGACTGCCCTAGACTTTTCAAGTTGTTCAACATCTTTTCAGATTTCTATACACAAAAAACTTAATATTTTTTTCCAAAAGAAAAACAGTAGTTTTTCTTTATTCACGCTTTCATTCATTGAAGTTTTCATCATTTCATTGCAAGATGCTATTTCTCAAGTCGTTTTTTTCTCAATTTCTTTATTTTTAATCTCATAAAGACTAGTAAAAGCTTGAAATCCCAAATAACCCTCGGGCATGTTGTTGAGTTGTTTTCTTAGTTATTTTGGTAGAATTTTCTTTTTTTCTCTTGTTCATCATCATGATTCTTAAGAAATCCGGCAATTGTTGAGCATAAAAAGATGTAGAAGTTTTTACTTCTTTCTCATTTTTTTTTTGTGTACGGTACTTAGTCTAAGGAAATTTTTGAATTATTATGGTGTTAAGAAAAATATGTAAATATCAAATCAAAATAAGATTGATAAAAAATGTTTGGAGAAAAGAAAACTTTTTTGTTGAGGAAAATATAACTGAGATAAAGAGAAGTTTAAATTATTTAAGAAAATAATTTAATATGAAAACTGGAAAATGGACTTTTATATTTTCACTCAAAAACTGAGCTTTGGTAAGAAATAAAAGTGAAAAGATTTTCATCCTTTCGGCCCTAGTGATCAAGTGATCACAGATTTTCATCCTTTTGGCCCTAGTTTAGCCAGAAAATGGACTTTTATGGACTTTTTTAACTCAAAAACTCGAGTTTTAGTAGGAAATAAAAATGATCACAGCTTTTCATCCTTTTGGCCCTAGCTCTTCTAGTTTAGCCAGAAAATGGACTTTTATGTTTTCACTCAAATATTGAGTTTTGTTAGGAAATAAAAGTGATCACAGATTTTCGTTTATTTGACCCTAGCTCTTCTAGTTTAGCCAGAAAATGGACTTTTATGTTTATCATCACAGATTTTTATTCTTTTGGCCCTAGCTCTTCTAGTTTAGCCAGAAAATGGACTTTTATGTTTTCACTCAAAAACTGAGTTTTGGTAGGAAATAAAAGTGATCACAGATTTTCATCCTTTTGGCCCTAGCTCTTCTAGTTTAGCCAGAAAATAGACTTTTATGTTTCAAATCTAAAACTGAGTTTTGGTAGGAAATAAAAGTGATCACAGATTTTCATTCTGTTGGCCCTAGCTCTTCTAGTTTAGCCAGAAAATGGACTTTTATGTTTTCACTCAAAAATTGAGTTTTGGTACGAAAAAAAAGTGATCACAGATTTTCATCCTTTTGGCCCTAGCTCTTCTAGTTTAGCCAGAAAATGGACTTTTATGTTTCAACTCAAAAACTGAATTTTGGTAGGAAATAAAAGTGTTTTATGTTTTCACTCAAAAATGAAATAAAAGTGATCACAGATTTTTATCCTTTTGGCCAAAGTTTTTATGTTTTCACCCAAAAATGGAGTTTTGGTAGGAAATAAAAGTGATCACAGATTTTCATCCTTTTGGCCCTAGCTCTTCTAGTTTAGCCAGAAATTGGACTTTTATGTTTTCACCCAAAAATGGAGTTTTGGTAGGAAATAAAAGTGATCACAGATTTTCATTTTTTTAGTTCTAGCTCTTCTAGTTTAGCCAGAAAATGGACTTTTATGTTTTCACTCAAAAACTGAGTTTTTGTAAAAGTGAACACAAATTTTCATCCTTTTGGCCCTAGCTCTTCTAGTTTAGCCAGAAAATGGACTTTTATGTTTTTACTCAAAAACTGAGTTCTGCTAGAAAATAAAAGTGAACACAGATTTTCATTCTTTTAGTTCTAGCTCTTCTAGTTTAGCCAGAAAATGGACTTTTATGTTTCAACTCAAAAACTGATTTTTGGTAGGAAATAAAAGTGTTTTATGTTTTCACTCAAAAATGAAGTTTTAGTTGGAAAAAAAGTGATCACAAATTTTTATCCTTTTGGCCATAGCTCTTCTAGTTTAGCCAGAAAATGGACTTTTATGTTTTCATTAAAAAATTGAGTTTTGGTAGGAAATAAACGTGATCACAGATTTTCATCCTTTTGGCCCTAGCTCTTCTAGTTTAGCCAGAAAATGTACTTTTATGTTTTCGCTCAAAAAAGAAGTTTTAGTAGGAAATAAAAGTGATCACAGATTTTCATCCTTTTGGCCCTAGCTCTTCTAGTTTGGCCAGAAAATGGACTTTTATGTTTTCACTCAAAAACTGAGTTTTGGTATGAAATAAAAGTGATCACAGACTTTCATTCTTTTGGCCCTAACTCTTCTAGTTTAGCCAGAAAATGTACTTTTATGTTTTCGCTCAAAAAAGAAGTTTTAGTAGGAAATAAAAGTGATCACAGATTTTCATCCTTTTGGCCCTAGCTCTTCTAGTTTGGCCAGAAAATGGATTTTTATGTTTTAACTGAAAAACTGAGTTTTGGTAGAAAATAATAGTGATAACAGATTTTCAGCCATTTGGCCCTAGCTCTTCTAGTTTAGACAGAAAATTGATTTTTATGTTTTCACTCAAAATAAAAATGATCACAGATTTTCATCCTTTTGGCCCTAGCTCTTCTAGTTTAGCCAGAAAATGGACTTTTATGTTTTCACTTAAAAATCAAGTTTTAGTAGGAAATAAAAGTGATCACAGATTTTCATCCTTTTGGTCCTATCTCTTCTAGTTTAGCTAGAAAATGGACTTTTATGTTTTTTACTGAAAAACTGAGTTTTGGTAGAAAATAAAAGTGATCACAGATTTTCATCCTTTTGGCCCTAGCTCTTCTAGTTTAGCCGGAAAATGGACTTTTATGTTTTGATTAAAAAACTGAGTTTTGGTAGGAAATAAAAGTGATCACAGATTTTAATCCTTTTGGCCCTAGCTCTTCTAGATTAGCCAGAAATTGGACTTTTATGTTTTCACTCAAAAACTGAGTTTTGGAAGGAAATAAAAGTGATCACAGATTTTCCCCCTCTTGGCCCTAGCTCTTCTAGTTTAGCCAGAAATTGGACTTTTATGTTTTCACTCAAAAACTGAGTTTTGCTAAAAATAAAAGTGATCACAGATTTTCATCCTTTTGGCAATAGCTCTTCTAGTTTAGCCAGAAAATGGACTTTTATGTTTTCACTCAAAAATCAAGTTTTAGTAGGAAATATAAGTGATCACATATTTTTATCCGTTTGGCCCTAGATCCTCTAGTTTAGCCAGAAAATGGACTTTTATGTTTTCACTCAAAAACTGAGTTTTGGTAGGAAATAAAATTGATCACAGATTTCATCCTCTTGGCCCTAGCTCTTCTAGTTTAGCCAGAAAATGGACTTTTATGTTTTCACTCAAAAACTGAGTTTTGGTAGGAAATAAAAGTGATCACAGATTTTCATCATTTTGGCCCTAGCTCTTCTAGTTTAGCCAGAAAATGGACTTTTATGTTTTCATTCAAAAATTCGAGTTTTGGTAGGAAATAAAAGTGATCACAGATTTTCATCATTTTGGCCATAGCTCTTATAGTTTAGCCAGAAAATGGACTTTTATGTTTTCACTCAAAAGCTGAGTTTTGGTAGGAAATATTAGTAATCTCAGATTTTCATTCTTTTGGCCCTAGAACTTCTAGTTTAGCCAGAAAATGGACTTTTATGTTTTCACTCAAAAACTAAGTTTTGGTAGGAAATAAAAGTGATCACATTTTTCATCCTCTTGGCCCTAGCTCTTCTAGTTTAGCCAGAAAATGGACTTTCTGTTTTTCATTCAAAAATTCGAATTTTGGTAGGAAATATAAGTGATCACACGATTTTCATCATTTTGGCAATAGCTCTTATAGTTTAGCCAGAAAATGGACTTTTATGTTTTCACTCAAAAGCTGAGTTTTGGTAGGAAATATTAGTAATCTCAGATTTTCATCCTTTTGGCCCTAAACTTCTAGTTTAGCCAGAAAATGGACTTTTATGTTTTCACTCAAAACCTAAGTTTTGGTAGGAAATAAAAGTGATCACAGATTTTCATCCTTTTGGCACTAGCTCTTCTAGTTTAGCCAGAAAATGGACTTTTATGTTTTCACTCAAATATTGAGTTTTGGTAGGAAATAAAAGTGATCACAGATTTTCATCCTTTTGGCCCTAGCTCTTCTAGTTTAGCCAGAAAATGGACTTTTATGTTTTGACTCAAAAACTGAGTTTTGGTAGGAAATAAAAGTGATTACAGATTTTCATCCTTTTGGCCCTAGCTCTTCTAGTTTAGCCAGAAATTGGACTTTTATGTTTTCACTCAAAAACTGAGTTTTGGAAGGAAATAAAAGTGATCACAGATTTTCCCCCTCTTGGCCCTAGCTCTTCTAGTTTAGCCAGAAATTGGACTTTTATGTTTTCACTCAAAAACTGAGTTTTGCTAAAAATAAAAGTGATCACAGATTTTCATCCTTTTGGCAATAGCTCTTCTAGTTTAGCCAGAAAATGGACTTTTATGTTTTCACTCAAAAATCAAGTATTTTTATCCGTTTGGCCCTAGATCCTCTAGTTTAGCCAGAAAATGGGCTTTTATGTTTTCACTCAAAAACTGAGTTTTGCTAAAAATAAAAGTGATCACAGATTTCATCCTCTTGGCCCTAGCTCTTCTAGTTTAGCCAGAAAATGGACTTTTATGTTTTCACTCAAAAACTGAGTTTTGGTAGGAAATAAAAGTGATCACAGATTTTCATCATTTTGGCCCTAGCTCTTCTAGTTTAGCCAGAAAATGGACTTTTATGTTTTCACTCAAAAACTGAGTTTTGGTAGGAAATAAAAGTGATCACAGATTTTCATCCTTTTGGCCCTAGCTCTTCTAGTTTAGCCAGAAAATGGACTTTTATGTTTTCACTCAAAAATGAAGTTTTAGTAGGAAATAAAAGTGATCACAGATTTTCATCCTTTTGGTCCCAGCTCTTCTAGTTTAGCCAGAAAATGGACTTTTATGTTTTCACTAAAAAACTGAGTTTTGGTAGGAAATAAAAGTGATGACATATTTTCATCCTTTTGGTCCTAGTTCTTCTAGTTTAGCCAGAAAATGAACATTTATGTTTTCACACATATTTTGATCCCAGATTTGAAGCGTTCTACCCTAGCGGCTCTAGTTTAGTTAGAAAATTTAACATTTTTAGACTTTTCCTATAAATCTTTTACAAGTAACAATTACGTTTTAATTTAACACTGACCTTTTGACCTCTTCCTCTATTAATATTAAACGGCAAACTACTATTATTGTTGCAACAACTACTTCGACTACCATTCAGCACAAAGAAAAAAACTTAAAATTAATGTGCGGTATGTAGACACACAACAACACAACTGAAAATGAAACTAACAAAACAAAAAAATATTTGCAACATATTTCATGAGGCAAGGTCTGTTGCTGAATTGTTATAATAATGTTACTGTGAAACATAAAAGGATACAAGACACACATTATGGCTCCATTATATGTTGCAAGTAACGGTGTCCATGAATTTTGCATAAATATGTTTGTCTAGATATTGGTGTAGATGTATTTGTTAGTGTCGTGGTAACAGCAGGTGTAAATTGTAAAGGTACAAATGCAGCAACGTTGTTGTTGCTGCTATATTAGTTCTATGTGTGTATGTGTGTGTGTGAGTTTATTTCAAATAGTTTAAAATTCATGTTGGTTCTGCAATTCAGAAATTTGTTTGGTTATGGCATTACCCAGCCATACATTAAAGTCTTTAGCAAGGCCACTCACTACTCGCATTTACAGGCAAGAATATTAATTGGAGGCCAACTGAAAAAACACGAGAAATTTTAACTAGTATTACAGAACAGAACAAAACAGCATAGAGCTGAAAACAAGGAGAAACCAACAACTTTGGTATAATAATTTTAAAGTGCAATTTTCGCTATTTACACTTTAATGGGGGCTAACTATTCAAATACGTAGGTCGATCATAAAATATAGAAAAACACTAAAATAGTTATACATTTCCTGGCAAACTTTGCTCTTACAATCCACGCATTTTGTTTTCATTGTTGTAAATATTTTAGCACTTTTATTTTAGTACTTATTACATCTATTTGTTAAAGTAATTACCAGCTACCGAATTGAGTATAAAACTAAGCCTTAATAAATACATTTGTCGGAATGTGTAAGAGAGTGGTGGGTGCCGGTTACCCCCATTCTCTCGTAAACATTTTACCGCTTTTACGTTTGGTTAATTACAAATCGCATCATTGTGGTTTTCGTTAGTTCTACACAGTTTAGTTTTCATTTTCCACCTAAAACGGAAACGTACTTTATTTTTATCCTTTTAAACATGCACACCGACATTTACTTGTATACTTGCCGTCGAGCTTTTAATGCATTCTATGTATGTATGTGGGGACGTGTAAGTAGTAATTGTTGCAATATCATGTTCACGTATTTCGTTGTAAGTTTACAATTGTGTTTTTAGGCGTTATTTTCTCTTTCATAGTTTTAGTTGCAATTAGATTTTTTTTATTTAACAAATGTAATAAATAGAAAAAGGGGTTTTTTTGATAAAAAACGTGTTCCAGAATTTAGTCAAGATAGTCTATAGTCTAGTCTATAGTCTAGTCTATAGTCTAGTCTATAGTCTAGTCTAGACTATAGACTTTTCACTCAAAAACTGAGTTTTGGTAGGAAATAAAAGTGATCACAGATTTTCATCATTTTGGCCCTAGCTCTTCTAGTTTAGCCAGAAAATGGACTTTTATGTTTTCATTCAAAAATTCGAGTTTTGGTAGGAAATAAAAGTGATCACAGATTTTCATCATTTTGGCCATAGCTCTTATAGTTTAGCCAGAAAATGGACTTTTATGTTTTCACTCAAAAGCTGAGTTTTGGTAGGAAATATTAGTAATCTCAGATTTTCATTCTTTTGGCCCTAGAACTTCTAGTTTAGCCAGAAAATGGACTTTTATGTTTTCACTCAAAAACTAAGTTTTGGTAGGAAATAAAAGTGATCACAGATTTTCATCCTCTTGGCCCTAGCTCTTCTAGTTTAGCCAGAAAATGGACTTTTATGTTTTCATTCAAAAATTCGAATTTTGGTAGGAAATATAAGTGATCACAGATTTTCATCATTTTGGCAATAGCTCTTATAGTTTAGCCAGAAAATGGACTTTTATGTTTTCACTCAAAAGCTGAGTTTTGGTAGGAAATATTAGTAATCTCAGATTTTCATCCTTTTGGCCCTAAACTTCTAGTTTAGCCAGAAAATGGACTTTTATGTTTTCACTCAAAAACTAAGTTTTGGTAGGAAATAAAAGTGATCACAGATTTTCATCCTTTTGGCACTAGCTCTTCTAGTTTAGCCAGAAAATGGACTTTTATGTTTTCACTCAAATATTGAGTTTTGGTAGGAAATAAAAGTGATCACAGATTTTCATCCTTTTGGCCCTAGCTCTTCTAGTTTAGCCAGAAAATGGACTTTTATGTTTTGACTCAAAAACTGAGTTTTGGTAGGAAATAAAAGTGATTACAGATTTTCATCCTTTTGGCCCTAGCTCTTCTAGTTTAGCCAGAAATTGGACTTTTATGTTTTCACTCAAAAACTGAGTTTTGGAAGGAAATAAAAGTGATCACAGATTTTCCCCCTCTTGGCCCTAGCTCTTCTAGTTTAGC
>NC_060954.1:5930779-5932122 GCF_022045245.1 Lucilia cuprina
AGTCTATAGTCTAGTCTATAGTCTAGTCTATAGTCTAGTCTATAGTCTAGTCTATAGTCTAGTCTATAGTCTAGTCTACAGTCTAGTCTATAGTCTAGTTTATAGTCTGGTCTATAGTCTTGTCTATCGGCTATAGTCTAATCTACAGTCCTGTCAAAAATTGTCAATTCGTCGTAGCTTCAAAAAATGTTTATTGAAAATGCATTTTATTTTATTATCTGTGCGTGACACAAGCATGACTGTCAAAGCATTTAGTGCGTAATAAGGGAAACGTCATTCAACCATACAAACCTCCACAACCAACATATTGTGGATATAATTATGTGGCTGGATCAGCTACCACTTGTTGTTCTCATTGGTAAAATATGCAGTCGTATAAAAACAATAATTTAAATAGTCTACAAATCGTTAACATTCCCACAAAACATATTAAAAATGAGAAAACATTAAAATACTCCAAACGCACGCACATGTACACACACACGCACAAATACTTACAGACAAAACAGCAGGATAATACCAACACGTACGTTTTACATTACCTATTCATTTATACACGCACACAAACAGGACATTTGTATAAATGCATCGGTATTGTAAGTAAGTAAGTAAGTATGTAATAATGTGACATTAAAATATTGTGTATCATTGGAAATGTTCATAAAATCAGATTTAAGGTTTTAATAACAGAAAGTTTTCCGCACACAAAATCTACAAAAACTATATTTGTACATTCATACATATATCCATTTATAAATTGATAACTACTCGTAACTATAGGGATTTTTATACCTTTAATAATATTAAATTTTCCATAATGGAAACATGACAATACGAACATCAAAAACAGGTAACATCCGGCCAATTATATAGATTTGTTTTGTATATTACAACTAAATGGTTATGATCACTAATAACTATTACTACCACAACATTATCACATTCAGATATAAGCACAGCAGCAACAACAACAGAGTACACACTTTCACACATTCATACCTGAATATTTGTTTGCGTTAAAAATTGTATTGAAAATTACTCGCAAAAACATTAAAAAAAATTGCAGTGTGAGACTGACAGTTTCTAGACTCGACTAAATTGTAGAACTTATAATAGACTAAAGTCTAAACTATACCATAGACTAGACTAGACTATAGTATAGGCTATAGATTGGACTATAGACTAGAATATGAACTAGAATAGACTTTATACTAGATTATACTATAGACAAGACTTACTGTACTAGAACTGAACTAGAACTGAACTAGAACTGAACTAGAACTGAACTAGAACTGAACTAGAACTGAACTAGAACTGAACTAGAACTGAACTAGAACTGAACT
>NC_060954.1:5932222-5933306 GCF_022045245.1 Lucilia cuprina
ATGTGTCTGTGTATATATTTTTCTAGATTTATTTTATGTATAAATTTTTTGACCATGACCTAAAATTTATATATATATATATATATTTTTAGTATTGTTGTTTCGTTGAATCTTTTTAAACACATGTGTGTGTGTGCGTGCATGAGTACATATGTATGTATTTTCAACTTGTACATTTAAAAATATTTTGTAGATTGTAATCTATTTTTTGTATACTTATTATATTTTTAGCTTAAAATTGTATTTTTCATGTCATTTCTATAGTATCAAATAGACTATTTTTTCGGTTGCTATGAAAAATCATCTTTTATTTTCATAGTTGGTTGCAGTGGTTATACTGCAGTTATAGTTATTTTCTCTATCAACATGCTCGTTCATGTATAGAAACAAACAAGAGTATTTAGTATATAAAATGATTTCACATATTCGACTATGAGTTTCAATGAAATTGAAAATAGTATTAAGTGTTTAAAAATGGAGTAAATAGTTCACATACTTCAGAGTTGTTATCTCACAATCAGATCTAAAGTACCAGACACTTCACATCATGACACTAAGAAAAACTTTTTGTAATTTAGATGATGACAGACAATATTGACAAAATGTGCGTCATAATCGTAATCAAGCGTATACATTTTTGTCAGATAAGGTATATTAAGAGCACAGTTGGATATAGTTCAGTACAAGTTCAGCTTAAGTTCTGTTCTAGTTAAGTTGGGACTTTGTCTTTTTAGTGTTTTCTATAGTTTATGCTGTAGACTAGTCCAGTCTAAAATTTAGTCGAAGTTCTAGTGTGTAGTTTATAATCTTGCTCAGTTTTAGTTCAGTTCTTGTTTAGTCTAGTTCAGTTCTAGTTCTAGTTCAGTTCCAGTTCATTTCTAGTTCAGTTCTAGTTCAGTTCTAGTTCAGTTCCAGTTCAGTTCTAGTTCAGTTCTTGTTCAGTTCTTGTTCAGTTCTTGTTCAGTTCTTGTTCAGTTCTTGTTCAGTTCTTGTTCAGTTATAGTTCAGTTCTAGTTCAGTTCTAGTTCAGTTCTAGTTCAGTTCTAGTTCAGTTCTAGTTCAGTTCTAGTTCAGTTCTAGTTCA
>NC_060954.1:5933406-5934717 GCF_022045245.1 Lucilia cuprina
ACAGAACTAGAACAGAACTAGAACAGAACTAGAACAGAACTAGAACAGAACTAGAACAGAACTAGAACAGAACTAGAACAGAACTAGAACAGTACTAGAACAGAATTACAACAGAACTAGAACAGAAGTAGGACAGAACTAGAACGGAAGTAGACAGAACTAGAACAGAAATAGAACTGATCAATCAAGACAAGTAATACTCCGGTCTAAAATCTAGTCAAGTCTACAGTTATTTTGAAATCTGCTCTCTTTAGAGGTAATTGTTTACATGTTTACATTCAATTACCGTTAACCTCGAGTATGCTGTCATAAATTCAAAGGAGGGGTAAACACACACAAGCCGATTAAGTGACAACTTTTCCATACGAAAAGTACCAAACAAAATCATCCCTTCTTAAGGGGCAATTGTTTACCGTGTTGATAACCGTTTGCCAAAGGGGAGGGTTTTTTAAACAAACGGTTATTGGGACGGTATTTTGGGACAATAACATACTTAAGGATAGTTACAAAGCATTCTCTGTTAAACTCTCGCAAAAAAAGCTATTAACTCAAAAAGCTTATGTTTTAAAAATATTAGCTCTCTAAGCTTTTGGAGCATAGAAAGAGCGAAACGGTTTGAATAAAAAGTTTTCTAAGGTTAAAAAATCTGAGAAAAAAAAGAAACCAACACAAAGGACAGCAATAACAACAAGAACAAACAAGTAATGAAAAAATACCGCACAATAACAAATTCAATGTGTCAGGAATTCATTTAGCTACACGTGTATTTATTTGCTCTATGAAACGAGTGTTTTCTTTTTTTTTTGCTCAGTTTTCGTATTTTTCTTCTTTTTGCCAAATCACATTGTATGAAATAAATTGAAGTTCATTGATTGTTGAAAATTTGTTTTTCGCAGCGTTTGGTTATTTTTTTTTTCTTTGTTAAATTTGTTTTCTTATTGTTGTTGTTGGTGTTGTGGTTCACAAGTAGAAACAATAGTAAAAATAAGATTCTAACACACACACACATCAGTTGAGAATTGTTGAGAGAAATATATTAAACGCTTTACAATTTCTAAGGTTTAAATATTTAAGGCATACTTTTAGGGTTGCTTTGAAAATTAATATGTAAAGTAGGCTTTTAGGTGTAATTTTTTCTTTAAATTCATTTCAATTAAATGTTTTCGATAAGAGATAAACAAATATTTATTTTTTTTTTTGTTTCTTTTGCAATATTTATATTATTGTGGTTGATTTTTGTGTACAGAGAATTTGAAATTTTTATTCAATTATGCATACAATTTGCATTCATTAAATATGATATTTTGGTCT
>NC_060954.1:5934817-5937395 GCF_022045245.1 Lucilia cuprina
CTAGTCTATAGTCTAGTCTATAGTCTAGTCTATAGTCTAGTCTATAGTCTAGTCTATAGTCCAGTCTATAGTCTAGTCTATAGCCTAGTCTATAGTCTAGTCTATAGTATAGTCTATAGTCTAGTCTATAGTCTAGTATATAGTGTAGTCTATAATCTAGTCTAGTCTATAGTTTTGTCTATAGTCTGGTTTATTGTCTAGTCTATAGTCTAGTCTATAGTCCAGACTATAGTCTACTCTATAGTCTACTCTATAGTCTAGTCTGTAGTCTAGTCTATAGTCTAAACTATAGACTAGTCTATAGTCAAGTCTGTGGTCTAGTCTATAGTCTAATCTATAGTCTAGTCTATATTCTAGTCTATGGTTTAGTCTATAGTATAGTCTACAGTCTAGTATATAGTCTGGTCCATAGTGTAGTCTAATGTCTATTCTATAGACTAGTGTATGGTCTAGTGTATATTCTAGTCTATATTTTAGTCTATAGTCTAGTCCAGAGTCTATATTCTAGTATATAGTCTAGTCTATAGTCTGGTCTATAGTCTGGTCTATAGTCTAGTCTATAGTCTGGTCTATAGCCTAGTCTATAGAGTAGTCTTTAGTCTAGTGTATATTGAAGGATATACTATATATCTATATTCAAATCTATAGTCTAGTTCACTTACTATAAAATGCACTAGATCTAAACTAGAGCACAATCAGATCGGAAATAAAATTTTGCAATTATCTCTTTATGCTTTTAAAGGGGATTCCTCTTTAATAATAATGAAAAAATATTTACATTATTGGTTCTTTTCAAAAAATTATGTTTAAAATAAAAATCCCCCTATCCCATTCAATTGGGTATTTCCAGGTTACTGATAACAAAACAAATTTATTTAATATAAAAGCTAGAAGATGTTCATAATCTGAGCACAGTTGCAACAACTTATTTAAATATATAACATAAATAAATTTAAATTATTTAAAAATGAAAAGTATATTTATAGTGGCAGCCAGTTTGGCATTGGTTTCAGCTTTTCCCCAAAGAGCCTATCCACAGCATTTACTGTATTATCCAACGCCCACCCAGCGTCCAGCAGAATCTATACGTGTAAGAAGAGAAGTCATTGCAGGACATACAGTGGCCAAAAATCCTAATGGAGGTCATGATGTTTCAGTCTCAGCTACAAAAGTTATAGGAAATGAACATGGTATCGCTTATGGAAATGCATTTGCTCAGGGAAATACTAAAGGAGGTGATACTTTAAGAGGGATTTCCTTTGGAGCGGGAAGGTAAGGTTTAAACAGAAAACTAAGAAAAATGAAATTATTAAATTACTTTTTTTTTGATTTTTTTCAGCAATGGTGTTAGTGCCTCGGTTACCAAAGCCCAGACTGACCTTACCGATTCATTCATCAAACAAGCACAAGCAAATCTAAATGTGGATAATTTAAATGCTATATCGGCCCATGTTGGACAAGTGAATACCAAAATAAAAGGATTTAATTTTAACTCAAATCCCGAACGGAAATTTATTACTATTAAATGGAAAAATGGTAACGGTTTTGGAGCATCTTACAATCGCGAAAAAAACAAAGGCATCAGTGAAACTGAAAGAAAAGCATTTATAGCCAATCTTTTAAATAGCAGAAGACATAATTTGGATGCCAGTTTCTATGATACGAACGTTGCTTATAATAATGGTTATAATTTTGGTACAACTGGTGGTATGTTGGACTATACACATGCTGATGGTCACGGTTTAAATGCTGCTCTAACACGCTACACTGGTATAGGCAAGAAGGCTGAAGTGAATGGTTATGCAAATCTATTTACATCTCAAGATGGTCGTGCTACATTAAATGCAAATGCGGGAGCCTCTAGATGGCTTAATGGTCCCTATGGCGGACAAAATGATTATGGTTTTGGGTTGGGTTTTAGATATAATGACTGGTGATAGGTGGGATATTATTTTAGGATTTTATTATTAAGTATATTTTGCATACTAATTAGGTATAAGTATTTATAAAAAAATCATTAATCATTAACAATTTTTTTTATCTTTCTCTTGGCAAAAAATTTTAAACATCTTTTAAAATTTAAATGTGCTAAGAAGAAATACATACAAAGTGCCTAGGTCAGTTTTAATTCGTTTATAAATATTTCACTACTGGGGGATTCCCTTGCCATTATCATCTGTTTTGCTACAGCTGCTTCCATATGAATCATTTTATCAATGAGCTTTAATAAACAGTTTGTTTTGTATTAAAAAAAAACTTTTGAAGGTACATCCCCATTAGAGAGATAACGATGTTAATAATATGTTTAATATAAATTTGTAATCTCAATTATAAAATAATGCGTAGTGACCTTGACATTAGCTCAGTTCACAACTAAATAAAATAAATATTCACGAAAAATTAAAAAAAAAAATTCATTTGTAAATAACTAGAAGTGAATTTGAACAGAACAAAAACAGAACTAGAACATAACTAGAACATAACTAGAACATAACTAGAACAGAACTAGAATAGAACTAGAACAGAACTAGAACAGAACTAGAACAGAACTAGAACAGAACTAGAACAGAACTAGAAC
>NC_060954.1:5937495-5939087 GCF_022045245.1 Lucilia cuprina
TTCTGTTCTAGTTCTGTTCTAGTTCTGTTCTAGTTCTGTTCTAGTTCTGTTCTAGTTCTGTTCTAGTTCTGTTCTAGTTCTGTTCTAGTTCTGTTCTTGTTCCGTTCTGTCCTTGGACGCCCATAAAACTGCCGAGCAAAATTTTCATGCTATGCATATGTATACATTACTGACACACTTATCTCTCTCTGTGTTAATATTGTTTATTTAATAAATATTGTTGCTTTTCTCAAGTGCAGCCAACAGTAAAGATTTTTTCCTGATTTAACTCAAACATACTCCTCTTACATGATGTCAAAGGAAAGAGGCAAATAATGCCGATAATAATTAGATATTACTAATTTCCATTCAACAAACTATAAAGAGTATAACTTTAGAGAAATAAATTAAAAATAGGAAAGCAACTTTGAAAGTAATCATATGATAATGTAAGTGTAAGTATGGGCTCGAGAGGTTGTAGGTTCCATTTAATAACAGAGACATGCTATTGCTTCACTAAACCGGACTCATAGTTGTCTGTGTTCTTTTACAGTTAGAATATAATTTCCTGTGTTTTGTACATAAAGATTTATATATGTTTTTTATTAATTTCAATTTGTTTCTCTAAATAATTTCGCTTTCAGTTTTTTTGAAGGCCACTTTGTATTTTAGTATCTTTTATGTCTAGTTTATAACATAGTTGTACAACTATAAGCGCCATTAAATGATTGTTATTCCTTTTAGTTTAGAAATTGTCAGTCAAAGTAATTGAAATGGTTAGAATAGACATTGACACAAATAGTACTTGCATATAAAGACAGTGGACTAAAAAAGATAAAAATATGTAAAGAAATATATATGACAAAATCTTAAATTTTTAGGGAATTAAGTTATAAATTAAGATTAAAATAATAATGATAAAATAAAGTTGAGAACTTGTTCTTTTCCAGTTAGTCCTGTAGTTCACTTATTTACTTTATCACACATTGTAGCAATTTACAAATACATGTACAAATATTTGCAACTATGTATTTGTACAAGTTATTTGTATGTTTATGTACTTTAAATATATTTACAAACCTTTTTTTATATTCTCGATTTACATGACTTTATTGTTGTCATATTGTTGCATATTGGAGTAAGTACACAAATACATATGTATGTACATGTACATTGTATATTTATACAATTTTTATGTAGGACATCAATCCATCAAATGTCATGATGCAATAAAATAAAATATGAAAATTGAAAACTAGACATAAATTGTGAAACAAAAAAATATTTTAATAACAAAAAAGTTTAACTATAATAAAATATAAACAAAAACGGATGTTTTGCTGTCGAACAAATATTGAAACGTTTAATTTTTTATGTAGAATGATATTGATATAAAATGGATATCGGCATAAAAAACATTCTAAAAAAGAGGAACTAAACAAGTACTGAACTAGATCTGTACTAGAAATGTACTACAACTAGAAACTACTACAACTAGAACAGAACTAGAAAAGAACTAGAACAGAACTAGAACAGAACTAGAACAGGACTAGAACAGAACTAGAACAGAACTAGAACAGAACTAGAACAGAACTAGAACAGAACTAGAACAG
>NC_060954.1:5939187-5954312 GCF_022045245.1 Lucilia cuprina
TATAGACTAGACTATAGACTAGACTATAGACTAGACTATAGACTAGACTATAGACTAGACTATAGACTAGACTATAGACTAGACTATAGACTATACTATATACTATACACTATATACTAGACTAGCTCTGTTGTAGTTCTGTTCTAGTTCTGTTCTAGTTCTGTCTTAGTTCTGTTCTAGTTCTGTTCTAGTTCTGTTCTAGTTCTGTTCTAGTTCTGTTCTAGTTCCTTAGTTAGTAGTTGATTAATAAGTCTATCTATCTCTCTATCTATTTATTGTTTATAATTTATAGCATATCTTAAGGCTTCGCAAGAAAATGCTTTTACTTTAAAATTGTTTATTCTCTAAAGTTTTGTTGTATGTCTAGGAAAAAAAAATACCCATAAATGTTAGTTCTTTTTCAAAATTTATTCTCAATGCAGTTAATAAATTTGCAACAAAATGCTCATGTTATTACGTTCTTTTTCGCAAAACAACAATAAAATAATAATTTTTAAATAAAAAATAACATAATTCGGGTTCAGTAACTTTATGTGTAAATATTTTTATATTGTATGTAGTTGAAAAATAAAAACTTAACTTTGGTATGTATTAACAGAAATATACATAAGTACATATATTTTCGAAAGGACCTTAACACATATGAGTGTTTTATTATGAATTATACCTTTTTAGCGGGATTTATGTTTGGCGTCTTTTTAAATGGGCAAAATACCAACAACACTTTCGTGCTAAAAGAACTAGTTTGGGGGGTTTTTGTCATTCTTGAACTCTTAAATTTCACAAACTGTCCAATGCAGTGTATGCTCTTTAGCAGAAAGTACACTCACAGAAAGATGTTAGTAAGGTAAATGTAATTGAACTGAAACTCGAGATGAACATAACTTTTACTCATTCTGTGAGTGTACCAAAACAATAATATGATGATGGGGGTAACAAGGACATATTTTTGTGAAGTATATAACATATATTTTATAATCTTTTCTTTTTTGTGCCAAAATATAACAATATAAATTTGTATGTGTTTTATTAAGAAGGTATTTTTATGGCATTTTTCTTATATTAAATTTAAAAAAATGCTTTTGTTTGACAGCAAAATTTGAATTTTATAAAAGATTTTATTCAATTAATATGAATACACTTTGATGGCAAAATAATAGATTTTGTTTTCTTTTTTAACCAAATTTTAATGAAATTTTTTTATTACATAAACATAAAACTATAAAAAAACATAATTTTTGTGGTCTAATTTAAGGCTTTAGAGCTGACAAAAATATAAGCATACTTTTAAGGGTATTAGAAAAGTATTTTTTCTTATAAGTTGTGGAGCTTAATCCTGCTTGTGCTTTGCATTTTTTTTTTTTTTTTTTTTTGTCAAATAAATATTAATTCGATTTTATATAAATTTTCTTTTTATATCTTTACTATTGCACTTTATTTGCCAATAAAAATCTATCCATAACTCATTGACTGAGAGAGGATTAAGTATAAATTATTCTAAAGTATATTTGTAAAAGTCATAAGTCATAAGGATAGAATACGAAAATACATAAAAAAGAAGAGTCAATAGAAATTTTTACTAAAAATTTTAAAATAATTAGAATTGACTTTTTCTAGTTCAGTTCTAGTTCAGTTCTAGTTCAGTTCTAGTTCAGTTCTAGTTCAGTTCTAGTTCAGTACTAGTTCAGTTCTAGTTCAGTTCTAGTTCAGTTCTAGTTCAGTTCTAGTTCAGTTCTAGTTCAGTTCTAGTTCAGTTCTAGTTCAGTTCTAGTTCAGTTCTAGTTCAGTTCTAGTTCAGTTCTAGTTCAGTTCTAGTTCAGTTCTAGTTCAGTTCTAGTTCAGTTCTAGTTCAGTTCTAGTTCAGTTCTAGTTCATTTCTAATATCAGTTCTAGTTCAGTTTTAGTTCACTTTTAGTTCAATTCTAGTTCATTTCTAATATCCTATTTCCTCTTGGGTTTCTTTTTGTGTCGTGGTATGTGACTTTATTGCTACTTTAGAGATTTATATTTTTTTATTTGTATTATCGCTGTATGTCAGTCTGTCACAGTCTATTAGTTTTATTATCTGAACACTAAACCTAAAGTTGATAGTAACCAATAACAACAAGAAGGTCTCAGTATTCTTGTAATAATAAAACAACTACAACAAATATATATTTGTCATATTTTAGCATCAATATAACAGCACTTTTTAGTAAGTAATTCAAAGATCATAAATATTTTATTTGAAATAAATATAAAAATTATCAAAAAAAAAGGAACATATAAAATAGCTATGAATTTATTAAAAATTTATGCATCCTTAAAGTAGACTATACTTTTGAAAGCATAATTGAAGTTTACTAAAATAGTCTACAGATTGTTTATCTCTATTATTTAAATCTTAAAAATATACTACTTTATGTACATATATTTTGTAGCCTAAAATTATGCTTTACATTTTTTAAAGTCTAACAAAGCATAACATGTCCTGCTGTGTTTTAAAGCAATGAAGTCATAATATATTTACTGTTAATAAACCATTATTTTGCTTGTATTTCTAATGTCAATATTGATCAGTTCATAACTGTGTTTATTTAGTAGCTTAACATTGTTTAATAGTTTTAGCCACAAGAATACAGACATCCGAGTCACATGCAACAACTACTTATAGAATACTTATACACTTGCTTTCGAACAAAACTTGAGACATTAAGTGACATGAAAAGCTGTAACTTGTTCCAATGCTTGAGGTTGTTGCCTGAATGAATAAAAAAAACTACTTATAGCTACAGGAGTCAGTCATTTATGAGGATAAAAACAGATAAAAATGTTGGAAAATAAACATAATAAAACACATATATAAAAGTATATTTTCACACACACATAGATAAGTATATGTTCAAGTCCTCCATAATCAAGTGTACTTACTCTAGTTGCAAGCACCACTATTACTAGAGTTCCTATTAAACCCTTCAGTATAGAAGACATATGTCAGTTTTTAATTTTGTTTACAGTTTAATGTTCTAGTTCCGTCTAGTTCTGATCTAGTTCTGTTCTAGTTCTGTTCTAGTTCTGTTCTAGTTCTGTTCTAGTTCTGTTCTAGTTCTGTTCTAGTTCTGTTCTAGTTCTGTTCTAGTTCTGTTCTAGTTCTGTTCTAGTTCTGTTCTAGTTCTGTTCTAGTTCTGTTCTAGTTCTGTTCTAGTTCTGTTCTAGTTCTGTTCTAGTTCTGTTCTAGTTCTGTTCTAGTTCTGCTCTAGTTCTGTTCTAGTTCTGTTAGTTCTGTTCTAGTTCTGTTCTAGTTCTGTTCTAGTTCTGTTCTAGTTCTGTTCTAGTTCTGTTCTAGTTCTGTTCTAGTTCTGTTCTAGTTCTGTTCTAGTTCTGTTCTAGTTCTGTTCTAGTTCTGTTCTAGTTCTGTTCTAGTTCTGTTCTAGTTCTGTTCTAGTTCTGTTCTAGTTCTGTTCTAGTTCTGTTCTAGTTCTGTTCTAGTTCTGTTCTAGTTCTGTTCTAGTTCTGTTCTAGTTCTGTTCTAGTTCTGTTCTAGTTCTGTTCTAGTTCTGTTCTAGTTCTGTTCTAGTTCTGTTCTAGTTCTGTTCTAGTTCTGTTCTAGTTCTGTTCTAGTTCTGTTCTAGTTCTGTTCTAGTTCTGTTCTAGTTCTGTTCTAGTTCTGTTCTAGTTCTGTTCTAGTTCTGTTCTAGTTCTGTTCTAGTTCTGTTCTAGTTCTGTTCTAGTTCTGTTCTAGTTCTGTTCTAGTTCTGTTCTAGTTCTGTTCTAGTTCTGTTCTAGTTCTGTTCTAGTTCTGTTCTAGTTCTGTTCTAGTTCTGTTCTAGTTCTGTTCTAGTTCTGTTCTAGTTCTGTTCTAGTTCTGTTCTAGTTCTGTTCTAGTTCTGTTCTAGTTCTGTTCTAGTTCTGTTCTAGTTCTGTTCTAGTTCTGTTCTAGTTCTGTTCTAGTTCTGTTCTAGTTCTGTTCTAGTTCTGTTCTAGTTCTGTTCTAGTTCTGTTCTAGTTCTGTTCTAGTTCTGTTCTAGTTCTGTTCTAGTTCTGTTCTAGTTCTGTTCTAGTTCTGTTCTAGTTCTGTTCTAGTTCTGTTCTAGTTCTGTTCTAGTTCTGTTCTAGTTCTGTTCTAGTTCTGTTCTAGTTCTGTTCTAGTTCTGTTCTAGTTCTGTTCTAGTTCTGTTCTAGTTCTGTTCTAGTTCTGTTCTAGTTCTGTTCTAGTTCTGTTCTAGTTCTGTTCTAGTTCTGTTCTAGTTCTGTTCTTGTTCCGTTCTGTCCTTGGACGCCCATAAAACTGCCGAGCAAAATTTTCATGCTATGCATATGTATACATTACTGACACACTTATCTCTCTCTGTGTTAATATTGTTTATTTAATAAATATTGTTGCTTTTCTCAAGTGCAGCCAACAGTAAAGATTTTTTCCTGATTTAACTCAAACATACTCCTCTTACATGATGTCAAAGGAAAGAGGCAAATAATGCCGATAATAATTAGATATTACTAATTTCCATTCAACAAACTATAAAGAGTATAACTTTAGAGAAATAAATTAAAAATAGGAAAGCAACTTTGAAAGTAATCATATGATAATGTAAGTGTAAGTATGGGCTCGAGAGGTTGTAGGTTCCATTTAATAACAGAGACATGCTATTGCTTCACTAAACCGGACTCATAGTTGTCTGTGTTCTTTTACAGTTAGAATATAATTTCCTGTGTTTTGTACATAAAGATTTATATATGTTTTTTATTAATTTCAATTTGTTTCTCTAAATAATTTCGCTTTCAGTTTTTTTGAAGGCCACTTTGTATTTTAGTATCTTTTATGTCTAGTTTATAACATAGTTGTACAACTATAAGCGCCATTAAATGATTGTTATTCCTTTTAGTTTAGAAATTGTCAGTCAAAGTAATTGAAATGGTTAGAATAGACATTGACACAAATAGTACTTGCATATAAAGACAGTGGACTAAAAAAGATAAAAATATGTAAAGAAATATATATGACAAAATCTTAAATTTTTAGGGAATTAAGTTATAAATTAAGATTAAAATAATAATGATAAAATAAAGTTGAGAACTTGTTCTTTCCAGTTAGTCCTGTAGTTCACTTATTTACTTTATCACACATTGTAGCAATTTACAAAAATACATGTACAAATATTTGCAACTATGTATTTGTACAAGTTATTTGTATGTTTATGTACTTTAAATATATTTACAAACCTTTTTTTATATTCTCGATTTACATGACTTTATTGTTGTCATATTGTTGCATATTGGAGTAAGTACACAAATACATATGTATGTACATGTACATTGTATATTTATACAATTTTTATGTAGGACATCAATCCATCAAATGTCATGATGCAATAAAATAAAATATGAAAATTGAAAACTAGACATAAATTGTGAAACAAAAAAATATTTTAATAACAAAAAAGTTTAACTATAATAAAATATAAACAAAAACGGATGTTTTGCTGTCGAACAAATATTGAAACGTTTAATTTTTTATGTAGAATGATATTGATATAAAATGGATATCGGCATAAAAAACATTCTAAAAAAGAGGAACTAAACAAGTACTGAACTAGATCTGTACTAGAAATGTACTACAACTAGAAACTACTACAACTAGAACAGAAAGAAAAACTAGAACATAGAAAGAACTAGAACAGAACTAGAACACAGAACTAGAACAGACTAGAACAGAACTAGAACAGAACTAGAACAGAACTAGAACAGAACTAGAACAGAACTAGAACAGAACTAGAACAGAACTAGAACAGAACTAGAACAGAACTAGAACAGAACTAGAACAGAACTAGAACAGAACTAGAACAGAACTAGAACAAACTAGAACAGAACTAGAACAGAACTAGAACAGAACAGAACAGAACTAGAACAGAACTAGAACAGAACTAGAACAGAACTAGAACAGAACTAGAACAGAACTAGAACAGAACTAGAACAGAACTAGAACAGAACTAGAACAGAATTAGAACAGAACTAGAACAGAACTAGAACAGACTAAACAGAACTAGAACAGAACTAGAACAGAACTAGAACAGAACTAGAACAGAACTAGAACAGAACTAGAACAGAACTAGAACAGAACTAGAACAGAACTAGAACAGAACTAGAACAGAACTAGAACAGAACTAGAACAGAACTAGAACAGAACTAGAACAGAACTAGAACAGAACTAGAACAGAACTAGAACAGAACTAGAACAAACTAGAACAGAACTAGAACAGAACTAGAACAGAACTAGAACAGAACTAGAACAGAACTAGAACAGAACTAGAACAGAACTAGAACAGAACTAGAACAGAACTAGAACAGAACTAGAACAGAACTAGAACAGAACTAGAACAGAACTAGAACAGAACTAGAACAGAACTAGAACAGAACTAGAACAGAACTAGAACAGAACTAGAACAGAACTAGAACAGAACTAGAACAAAACTAGAACAGAACTAGAACAGAACTAGAACAGAACAAGAACAGAACTAGAACAGAACTAGAACAGAACTAGAACAGAACTAAAACAGAACTAGAACAGACCTAGAACAGAACTAGAACAGAACTAGAACAGAACTAGAACAGAACTAGAACAGAACTAGAACAGAACTAGAACAGAACTAGAACAGAACTAGAACAGAACTAGAACAGAACTAGAACAGAACTAGAACAGAACTAGAACAGAACTAGAACAGAACTAGAACAGAACTAGAACAGAACTAGAACAGAACTAGAACAGAACTAGAACATAACTAGAACAGAACTAGAACAGAACTAGAACAGAACTAGAACAGAACTAGAACAGAACTAGAACAGAACTAGAACAGAAGTAGAACAGAACTAGAACAGAACTAGAACAGAACTAGAACAAAACTAGAACAGAACTAGAACAGAACTAAAACAGAACTAGAACAGAACTAGAACATAACTAGAACTGAACTAGATCAGAACTAGAACAGAACTAGAACAGAACTAGAACAGAACTAGAACAGAACTAGAACAAAACTAGAACAAAACTAGAACAGAACTAGAACAAAACTATAACAGAACTATAACAGAACTAGAACAGAACTAGAACAGAACTAGAACAGAACTAGAACAGAACTAGAACAGAACTAGAACAGAACTAGAACAGAACTAGAACAGAATTAGAACAGAACTAGAACAGAACTAGAACAGAACTAGAACAGAACTAGAACAGAACTAGAACAGAACTAGAACAGAACTAGAACAGAACTAGAACAAAACTAGAACTGAACTAGAACAGAACTAGAACTGAACTAGAACAGAAGTAGAACTTAACAGAAGTAGAACAAAACAAGAACAGAACTAGAACTAAACTAGAACTTAACAGAAGTAGAACAAAACGACAAAAGAACTGCAACAGAACTACAACAGAACTAAAACAGAACTAGAACAGAACTAGAACAGAACTAGAACAGAACTAGAACAGAACTAGAACAGAACTAGAACAGAACTAGAACAGAACTAGAACAGAACTAGTACAGAACTAGAACAGAACTAGAACAAAACTAGAACAAAACTAGAACAGAACTAGAACAGAACTAGAACAGAACTAGAACAGAACTAGAACAAAACTAGAACAGAACTAGAACATAACATAACTAGAACATAACATAACTAGAACATAACTAGAACATAACTAGAACATAACATAACTAGAACATAACATAACTAGAACATAACTAGAACATAACTAGAACATAACTAGAACATAACTAGAACATAACTAGACCATAACTAGAACATAACTATATCAGAACTAGAACAGAACTAGAACAGAACTAGAACAGAACTAGAACAGAATTAGAACAGAACTAGAACAGAACTAGAACAGAACTAGAACAAAACTAGAACAAAACTAGAACAGAACTAGAACAGAGCTACAACAAAACTAGAACTTAACAAAAGTAGAACAAAACAAGAACAGAACTAGAGCAGAACTAGAACAGAACTAGAACTAAACTAGAACTTAACAGAAGTAGAACAAAACGGCAAAAGAACTGCAACAGAACTACAACAGAACTAAAACAGAACTAGAACAGAACTAGAACTAGAACTAGAACAGAACTAGAACAGAACTAGAACAGAACTAAAACTGAAGTAGAACTGATTTAGAACTGAACTAAAACTAAACTAGAACCTGAACCAGAATTGAAATGGGGTTGATAGAAAACTGAACTGTAGTTGATTTAGAACTGAATTAAATTGATGAACGGAATTAAATTGATGAAGAACTGGACTAGACTAAACTTAGTTTAATTAAGAACTGAAGTAAAACTGAACTAGACTTAAACTTGAACTGAGCAACAACAAAAACAGAAATGAATTATAGTTAATTTAAAACAGAACTAGAGTTGATTTAGAACTGAACTAAAACTGATATGCAACAGATTCAGAACTTAATAGAATTTCTTTCAAGGTTTCACTTTTATTTTTCTTTTTCTTTAACCAAATAAATACAACATTTATTTTTTATATTTTTTGTTTATTTTTTTATAATTTATTCATTTTATTTTTTGTATGTTTTTCTCTTGGTTTTTATTAAAAATTACTGGCTCTTTCTTAAGTCTTCTCTAAAAAAGAAAATAATAATAAACAATAAAATGTTTTTAAACATTTTACATGTTTAATACTAAATCTTAAATTTAGCTTTACTATTTAAAAAAAAAGTACTTAATACACTTAATTAATAACAATTTGCAATTAGTACTAAAGGCTAATTTCAAATAATATAAAAAAAAATAATAGTAATTTAATAATTCTGGTATAATAAAAATTTACAATAATTTTTTTTATTATTATTATTATTTTTAACAAAAAAAGGAAATTAAAAAATGTTTTTTTTTTTTGCAACAAAAAATGATTTAAATATTCATTTTTATATAATTTAATAAATTTACTTAAAGCCTTTGGAAAAGGAAAATAAAATAATTCATTTTTAACAAAATTTAAATAAAAATTCAATTTTAAAATTTTTTGTAATTTTTTCGCATTTTTTTGTTTTAATAAAAATAAAAACTTTAGAACTTGTTGTTGTTTTTTTAGTTTTATAATAATATTAATTTATAATAATAAATGTTTAAAGATCAATATTTTACAAAGTTAATTTTTTGTTTTGTTGTTGTTAATTTTATTTTTTAAATTAAAACAAACTAATTTTAATTTATTGTTTTAATTTTCTATTAATTTGTAAGTTTAATTTTTTTACTGGTTGTTTTTTGCTCTTTTCTTAGCTAATGATGTTTTTTCTAGTTTTCTTTATTTCCAGTTATTTTTTTTTAATTTTAAATTTACATTTATTTGTGTAGTTTTTTTGTTTTTATACTTTTTTATTTAAAATAAATAAGTTATTTACTTGTTTTAGTATGCAGTTAGTTTTTGTTGAAATATTGCTGGTTTAAGAAAAAAAATTGTTATTAAAAGGTCAAAGTGTTAAGGGATATTAAGAGGGAAAGGAATTTTGTAGGACAGGAGAAAAGTTTTTGTTTGTGTTTTTTCCTTTTAATTAAAGTGTATGAAATGAAGAAAGTATGAAAATTTCTTTGTTATTTATATTTCAAAAAAAGATTTTTTAGCTTTCATTTAGATGCTGTTTGTTTTTTGTTGTTTTGTTTAGTAAAACTAAAACTAATGATTTAGTCACTTTCATGAGGCATACATGCGATTGATATCGTGTTGATATTTATCTTGAATATCTTTGCGTTTCAGTTTAAAGGCAGCGGTTACCAAACCCATATCGGGAGACCAAACTTCTTTGCACAAAGTTATGGCGGCGGGGACTTCGTATTTTTGTAATTTGCCTAAAAAAAAGAATATGAATTAAGCATCACTGTTAGAAAATAATTATAAATTATAGTTTAGTTCTTGTTCAGTTCTAGTTCAGTTCTAGTTCAGTTCTAGTTCAGTTCTAGTTCAGTTCTAGTTCAATTCTTGTTCAATTCTAGTTCAGTTCTAGTTCAGTTCTAGTTCAGTTCTAGTTCAGTTCTAGTTCAGTTCTAGTTCAGTTCTAGTTCAGTTCTAGTTCAGTTCTAGTTCGTTCTAGTTCAGTTCTAGTTCAGTTCTAGTTCAGTTCTAGTTCAGTTCTAGTTCAGTTCTAGTTCAGTTCTAGTTCAGTTCTAGTTCAGTTCTAGTTCAGTTCTAGTTCAGTTCTAGTTCAGTTCTAATTCAGTTCTAGTTCAGTTCTAGTTCAGTTCTAGTTCAGTTCTAGTTCAGTTCTAGTTCAGTTCTAGTTCAGTTCTAGTTCAGTTCTAGTTCAGTTCTAGTTCAGTTCTAGTTCAGTTCTAGTTCAGTTCTAGTTCAGTTCTAGTTCAGTTCTAGTTCAGTTCTAGTTCAGTTCTAGTTCAGTTCTAGTTCAGTTCTAGTTCAGTTCTAGTTCAGTTCTAGTTCAGTTCTAGTTCAGTTCTAGTTCAGTTCTAGTTCAGTTCTAGTTCAGTTCTAGTTCAGTTCTAGTTCAGTTCTAGTTCAGTTCTAGTTCAGTTCTAGTTCAGTTCTAGTTCAGTTCTAGTTCAGTTCTAGTTCAGTTCTAGTTCAGTTCTAGTTCAGTTCTAGTTCAGTTCTAGTTCAGTTCTAGTTCAGTTCTAGTTCAGTTCTAGTTCAGTTCTAGTTCAGTTCTAGTTCAGTTCTAGTTCAGTCTAGTAGTTCTAGTTCAGTTCTAGTTCAGTTCTAGTTCAGTTCTAGTTCAGTTCTAGTTCAGTTCTAGTTCAGTTCTAGTTCAGTTCTAGTTCAGTTCTAGTTCAGTTCTAGTTCAGTTCTAGTTCAGTTCTAGTTCAGTTCTAGTTCAGTTCTAGTTCAGTTCTAGTTCAGTTCTAGTTCAGTTCTAGTTCAGTTCTAGTTAAGTTCTAGTTCAGTTCTAGTTCAGTTCTAGTTCAGTTATAGTTCTGTTATAGTTCAGTTCTAGTTCAGTTCTAGTTCAGTTCTAGTTCAGTTCTAGTTCAGTTCTAGTTCAGTTCTAGTTCTGTTCTAGTTCTGTTCTAGTTCTGTTCTAGTTGTGTTCTAGTTCTGTTCTAGTTCTGTTCTAGTTCTGTTCTAGTTCTGTTCTAGTTCTGTTCTAGTTCTGTTCTAGTTCTGTTCTAGTTCAGTTCTATTTCTGTTCTAGTTCTGTTCTAGTTCTGTTCTAGTTCTGTTCTAGTTCTGTTCTAGTTCTGTTCTAGTTCTATTCTAATTCTGTTCTAGTTCTGTTCTAGTTCTGTTCTAGTTCTGTTCTAGTTCTGTTCTAGTTCTTTTATAGTTCTTTTATAATTCTGTTAAAGTTCTGTTATAGTTCTGTTGGAGTTAAGTTTCAGTTCAGTTTTATTTAAATTCCAATTCAGTTTTAGTAAGTTTAAAATCATTTTGACTTCAAATAAAAAAAACCTACATTTTCTAGCATGTTCGGCCATTTCCTTAATGACCGCCTTTTCCATTACGGGATTAGAGCAGAGGTCTTCGAATGATTTGCTTTCCAAACCCTGACGATGTGCTAATTCTTCCAAATGCTTTTGATTGGGCACCACCAAAGCAACAGTGAATTGTTTTGTGGGATCACCATACACGCAAATGTTTTCAATCAATGGACATGTCTTCAATTCTGATTCTACTTTGCCCAAAGAAACATATTCACCAGCTTGCAATTTAACCAAATCCTTTTTACGATCTAAAAGAGAAATCAAAAAACAGTTTTAAAACAATTAAATGAAGAAAAAAATTAAAAAATGCTTACCAATGATTTTAAGTACGCCATCGGGATGCATTTCACCAATATCACCGGTTTTGAACCAGCGTTTGCCATCCTCTTCAAAGAATTCTTCAGCGGTTTTTGAGGGCAATTTATAATAGCCCATGGAAACACATTCGCCACCAACAAGAACTTCACCCTGTAAAACACAAAAAAAAAATAAACGAATTTAGTTGAAACCAAAACAAAGTCTAAACGAATGTGATAGACACTTACTTGAGGATAAGGTTTATTGGTTATTCTATAGCCACCTTCTTCCCAATTGACTAAACGAATTTCGGAAACAGTTAAAGGAGCACCAACGCGTCCATACTGGGTATCACGGTCTAAAAATTTAAGAAAAGCAATGTTTAAGAAAAAAAAATCTAGTAAAATTTTATTATTTTTTAAAACAAAATAAAACTTACAGTCCATAACAGTGGCACCGGAAGTAGTTTCAGTTAAGCCATAACCTTGTATTAAATCCACACACAAACAGGTCTTAATTTGTTCGTGAGTATCGGGTGAGAGAGGAGCACCACCAGACATCATTATGCGAACACGACCACCCATAAGTTTGGCAACCTTTTTGAAAACCATTCTGGAAAAATAGAAAAAAATAAGAAGATTGAATGAGAAGAGAACCAGAAAAGATCTTAAAATCGTCTGAAATTTATCTAGAATTAATCTTAAACAGGTCTAGAATAGATCTACAAGATCTAGAACAGAACTGAACTAGAACTGAACTAGAACTGAACTAGAACTGAACTAGAACTGAACTAGAACTGAACTAGAACTGAACTAGAACTGAACTAGAACTGAACTAGAACTGAACTAGAACTGAACTAGAACTGAACTAGAACTGAACTAGAACTGAACTAGAACTGAACTAGAACTGAACTAGAACTGAACTAGAACTCAACTAGAACTGAACTAGAACTGAACTAGAACTGAACCAGAACTGAATTAGAACTGAACTAGAACTGAACTAGAACTGAACTAGAACTGAACTAGAACTGAACTAGAATTGAACTAGAACTGAACTATAACTGATCTACAACTGGACCGGAACTGGTCTTGATTTCAAGGTATCTAAATTGTTGTAAAGTTAAACTTACTTGTCAATCAAAGGAGTCTCATAACCTCTTTGGAACCATTTAACTTTGTATTGATATAAAAATTGGAATAGAGCTTTCTTGAAGGCCGAACCGGAATTAACTTTATCATTAATACCCTTAGAGATACGATCCAATATAAGCTGTAATATAACAGTAGGAAAATGTTATTAATTTTCATATTTATAAAAGAAATTCAAATAACAAATACTAACCGGTACTGTGGTCATGCAAGTGGGTTTTAAAACAGTAGCATCACCTTTGCAGCCTCTCATGATCTTACTACTAGTATCGATTAAAGTCAAGGGAGTAGAATAACCAATGGGAACACCGGTCATTAGACAAACACTTTCGGCCACCAATTCAAAGACATGGGCCAAGGGAAGGAAGCTGTTTGAAAAATTAAAAAAAAATAAACTTATAATATCTGATTGTTATAGATGAAAATCTATTAACTTACCCAATTAAAACATCATCGGGATAGATGGGTACGACATCAACGAAACCTTTCATGGTGGCAATGCAATTTTTGTGTGACAAACAGACACCCTTGGGTGTGCCAGTTGAGCCGGAAGTGTACATAATAATAGCAATATCATCACCCTTAGGAGGAACATTTTCTATAAAAAGAAAATTTTTTTTAATTAAGATTAAAATTGCTTTAAGCTGAGTTAGATAAAAGTAACAAACTTACCAAATTTACTATCTTGACCACTGCGCACGACCTCAGAGAAAGGCAAAATCTTAACACCTTCCTTGAAGCCAGTAGTATCAGTTTTATGTAATTGATCTTCCATATAAATGATGGTATCAACCTGGGGACATTTATCCAATAAAACCTTAAATTTAGGCAACAAATCGTGAGAAGTAATGACGGTGGTCACTTCAGTTTCACTAATACAATGGGCCACACCCTCATCACCCAAAGTGGCATAGACGGTAACAATCGACATGGATTGTTTGAAACAACCATGAGCGGCAATCATCCATTCGGCACGTGTCTCGGCAAAGATAACAATATTCTTACGGGGTTCCTGACCACACTCACGCAGACCACGACCAAAAGCAGCTGCCATACGTTCAGCTTCTATGAAATTCTTCCATTTGTATTCGCCCATATTGTATTTCTTGAAAACACGACCATTGGGCTGTAGCTCATCCTCTTCGCTGAGGATTTGACGAGTGCCCAGGCAACGTTTCGATGAATGAGTTTTAGCCACATAATTGAAAACCTTTTCGAGAGTATCTATGTTGTCCTGCAGCATTTTGATATGTGTCTCTCTAGGTGGTTCCGTTGTGCGATAAGTTAGAGCCGTCTCATCATTGCTAACAATTTTTGCCTAAAAATCATAAATAATTAAAAAAATATTATTATTTAATAATTATTTAAAAAAAATTAATAAAATTTAAACCCATAATTAAAAAAAAACACATTTAATTAAAATAATTTTATAATTAATTAAAAATAAAAGTGTAAATTATAGTTTTTTTTTTGTTTGGAAAACTATAGAAGGTGTTTTTCCTTTTAATTTTTCTTGCTTTAAAATAAAGGGAGCTTTCACCGTTTTTGGAGTCTCTTTTTGTTTTTGCCACCCCCTGTTGTTATTCATATTAATAAAGAGTGCTTTTTATTTAAACTAAATTTTATACAAAGTTTTTGTTTTATTTTTATTTATTTTTTTAATTTTAATAGAATAAAAGTAACCAACACCTTGTTAGTTTCCGCCATTTAAGGAAAAAACAAAGTTTATTTTTTATAGTAAAAATCAAGAAGTATTTTATATATTATTTAGAGTAATGAAATCAAATACAACAATTTATATTTAAATTAACAAAACCTCTATATCATCCTCGTTATATTTTGATCTTTCCTCAATTGTGGTCTTATTAATGGGTAAAGCCTGTTTTAAATATATTAAAAAATATATTCATTTAGATAAAACGCAGCATTAATGGATTGTTTTAATATAAAAGTTTATTATAAATAATTATTAAATTTTACTTTAATTAAAATTAGCAAAATTAGAGTTAATTAAATTTTTTATACTAATTCAATATTACAATAGGAAGTTACCAATGCTTACATAAAGATCTCACAAAATGAACTAAAACTGATATTAAATCGAGAGAGAACTTAAGCAAAACAATATTAAAATTGATCCACAACTGATCCCGAACAGAGGTAGAACAGAACAGAACTAGAACAGAACTAGAACAGAACTAGAACAGAACAGAACTAGAACAGAACTAGAACAGAACTAGAACAGAACTAGAACAGAACTAGAACAGAA
>NC_060954.1:5954412-6021767 GCF_022045245.1 Lucilia cuprina
ACTAGAACTGAACTAGAACTGAACTAGAACTGAACTTGAACTGAACTAGAATTGGACTAGAACTGAACTAGAACTGAACTAGAACTGAACTAGAACTGAACTAGAACTAAACTAGAACTAAACTAGAACTAAACTAGAACTGTTCTAGAACTTAACTTTAACTAAACTAGAACTGAAATAGTACTTAATTAGAACTGAACTGATTTCGGAATAGTCATACTTAATATCTATGTATATCCAGCATTAACTCTGAACTATATAAGATTTATTTAGTACTTTTTATCATTAAAAACGTTGCAAAAAAAAGTTCCTTAATGTTCACAAATAAAGCTTATAAAGCAAGTATATTTTATCTAAGAAATTTAATCTTAATTTCTTTTCAAAGAAAACAATATATTTTTCCTTAAAACCATTATCGGACAAGCATGTGTTTTTTTCCCAAATTGTCAAATTTCTTATACACAAATGTATAATAAAACTTAATTTTTTAGAAAAAAACTAATGCAATTGATAAGAAGTTTTTGATTATTAAAATCACACGAACGCAAGTTGGTGACAAAAATAATTGAATATCTTGGCTATATATAGATTTTTTGCAGTAGGTAAGCAAATTTTGGACAAATAAATCAATTTAGAAAGCAATATAGTTTCAGATATTATTAAATTTTTATAAGAAATTATATTTTAAAATAATATTTATTTTGATTTTGTAATCTTACATTCATCGTGTTTACAATTCTTTTTCGATATCATTAAGAAAATACAACCAACTTAAAACCTTCAATTATAATTATTTTCCTTCATTATCAATCTATTTTTTATTGACCCAAACAATTTAATTTGAAAATTATCGATATGTTAGATATGTACGAAAGATATTGACAGAACAAATTAAGTACTTAACATGTTTTCACGCTAATTATTTGTTGTAAATATTAAAACACACAGTGTACAACATATTTCGTTAAATATGTATGTTTATGAAAAATATTAAAAAAATAACACACCTACTTAGAGAAGATTAAATAAAAAATTATGATAAAAACAAACTTAATTTTGTAATTTTCGCCGCACTTTGAGTTTAATTCAAAATCAGAGAGAAAGTAGTAGGTATCTCTTCCACTATAAAACTTTCAAACCCTATGGCTTAAGCTTTAGTTAAATATAAGTTAGTGGTAGCGAAAAGTATTGGTTAGAGCTAACTAAAAGAGTTGATTAGAGATAACTTGTAAGAATAACAGTTTTCAAATTGTGTTGTCTAATGATTAACAGAAATGAGCAGTAAGGTAAAACAAAATTATTATCTTAACAATGGGGACAGAGAGAGACCTAGTAAACTCATTTAGCTTACACAACAGACAGCAATTTTTTTAATATATAAATTTCAAAAATGTAATTTTGTTATATGTATAAAAAAGGAATCGATGAGACATGAACAGGGGAATTGACCCAAAAGTAATACAGAACTAAAACAAGACCGGAACAGAAATAAAATTGATCTAGAAAAGAACTAGAACAGAACTAGAACAGAACTAGAACAGAACTAGAACAGAACTAGAACAGAACTAGAACAGAACTAGAACAGAACTAGAACAGAACTAAAATAGAACTAAAACAGAACTAGAACAGAACTAGAACAGAACTAGAACAGAACTAGAAAAGAACTAGAAAAGAACTAGAACAGAACTATTACAGAACTAGAACAGAACTAGAACAGAACTAGAACTAGAACTGAACTAGAACTGAACTAGAACTGAACTAGAACTGAACTAGAACTGAACTAGAACTGAACTAGAACTGAACTAGAACTGAACTAGAACTGAACTAGAACTGAACTAGAACTGAACTAGAACTGAACTAGAACTGAACTAGAACTGAACTAGAACTGAACTAGAACTGAACTAGAACTTAACTTGAACTGAACTGAACTAGAACTAAACTAGAACTAAACTAGAAATGAACTAGACCTGAACTAGAACATGACTAGTACAGAACTAGTACAGAACTAGAACAGAACTAGAACAGAACTAGAACTGAACTAGAACTGAACTAGAACTGAACTAGAACTGAACTAGAACTGAACTAGAACTGAACTAGAACTGAACTAGAACTGAACTAGAACTGAACTAGAACTGAACTAGAACTGAACTAGAACTGAACTAGAACTGAACTAGAACTGAACTAGAACTGAACTAGAACTGAACTGAACTGAACTAAAACTGAACTAGAACTGAACCAGAACTGAACTAGAACTGAACTAGAACTGAAATAGAACTGAACTAGAACTGAACTAGAACAGAACTAGAACTAGAACTAAACTAGAACTGAACTAGAACTGAACTAGAACTGAACTAGAACTGAACTAGAACTGAACTAGAACTGAACTGAACTAGAACTGAACTAGAACTGAACAGAACTGAACTAGAACTGAACTAGAACTGAACTAGAACTGAACTAGAACTGAACTAGAACTGAACTAGAACTGAACTAGAACTGAACTAGAACTGAACTAGAACTGAACTAGAACAGAACTAGAACTGAACTAGAACTGAACTAGAACTGAACTAGAACTTAACTAGAACTGAACTAGAACTGAACTAGAACTGAACTAGAACTGAACTAGAAATGAACTAGAACTGAACTAGAACTGAACTAGAGCTGAACTAGAACTGAACTAGAACTGAACTAGAACTGAACTAGAACTGAACTAGAACAAAACTAGAACAGAACTAGAACTGAACTAGAACAGAACTAGAACAGAACTAGAACAGAACTAGAACAGAACTAGAACAGAACTAGAACAGAACTAGAACAGAACTAGAACAGAACTAGAACAGAACTAGAATTGAACTAGAACAGAACTAGAATTGAACTAGAACAGAACTACAACTGAACTAGAACTGAACTAAGCGTAATTTTCATTTTACTCTATAATGATTAATTATTAAAAAAAAAAAACTTGCACAATTTGTTTGAAAATTCTTTAGAAATTAATAAAAACGTGTCTTTGGTGTTCTTTGAAAGCATTTCACTTTCTTTCTCATAGAGAAAAAAGTGAGTCAAAAAAATTTCGATTCTTTTCAATATTCATTTCAATATTCGATTCGATTCAATATAAAAGTTAATTTTAAACAAATTCATTTATATAATACACAACAATCTAACCATACTAACCTTAACACGTTTAGATTCTTGTCTTCGTTTCCAGGGTCTTTGTAAAACCAAATATACCGGTAAAGTGATTATATCACAGACAAATGCAATGGCCTTAATGGCCCCAATAGCGCTCTGTATCCAGAAGCTTTCCATTCTAGAAGAAAAGAAAAAAACAAAGAAAAGAAAATTTGTAATTTAAATTGTTTAATAAATTAATATTTAAATTTAAATAATATGAAAATATTTAAACTAAAAACCAGTTGAATTTTTTTAAAAACTATAATTTATTTGAAAACAACTACTACTACAACACTAACTATAATTAATTAGTTAAAAAATGAATATAAATATTTGATTTTAATTTTCTATTCACCTGTTACTTAAACCCTTAACAAAACACTACTAAAACAAAATAACTGTTTTAACAATTCAAAATTTTTTTAAACATTTTATTTGATTTTCAATTTTTTTTTTTAATCTAAATTACTCATATTTTTTTTAGAATTTTTGAGAGTAAGTGTAGAAAATCAAATCAATTTAAAAGATTACAGTAGATAGCGCGATATATACAAAAAGAGAGGGAGAGAGAGAATGTTTATGAGAAATGTGAACAAAAGATAATATGTTCACTTCAAAAAAAAACTTTTGTTGTAATATAATCGTCACAATAAAATGATTTTCTTATCAGTCATAGCAAAAAAAAAATGATTAAAAATTATTGTTAAAAAATTAACAGAAATTTTAATCATATTTTTATTGTTTTTTAATATTTGTTGACAATTTGAGAAAAAAAACTCTCATTTAAAGTGAGTGAATTTGTTTTCATGATTTACAACTTTTTCTAAAATACTTGCTCATTAATTGTTATTGTAATTACTGGTGATAATATTATGACTTTTAGTTTTTGTTTTATAAATGAACTTTGTTCAAAATAAGATGATTTATTTTATAGGTTTTTGCGTTTTTTCTATTACCAAAGATTTCCAAACATTTTATTAAAACCTTTAAACTTTATACTTTAACTGTTAAAGGGTTTTATGTCAAAACATTTTTTTATTTCAAATGTCTAAATGTTATAAAAATGTTATGAAATCAGTTTATATGTTGCTAAAAGTAGGTCAAAATAAACTAAACTACAAACAATACTATAATCCAAATTGCAGAATAGATATTAGTCGAGACTATAGTTGAATGTATAGATTAGACTAGAGTAGAGACTAAAGACTAAACTACACTGTAGATCGGACTTTAGTCCAAACTGTGGTTCAGACTATAGTTTTGACTAAAAACTAGAATATAATGCTGGCTATAGGTCAAACTTTAGATCACACTATAAACTAGACTATAGCCCAGACTCTAAACTAGACTATAGACTAGACTACAGTCCATACTAAAGACTATACTATAGTCCAGACTACAGACTAGACTATAGTCCCAACTATAGACTATACAATTATCTAGACTATCGACTAGGCTAAGTTATACTATAGTCTAGACTTTATACGAGTTTATTTGACTATAGTACAAACTTTAGAGTAGACTGTATAGTCCAGACTATTGACTCGACTTTAGTTCAGATTACAAACAGGACTATAGTTGAGTATAGTCAGGACTTTAGACTAGACTATAATCAAGACTATACCCTCGACTATCGAATCGACTTTAGACTCGACTATAGAATGGACTATAGACTTGACTATAGAATGGACTATAGACTCGACTGTAGACTCAGTAATAGACTCGTTTATGGACTCGACTGTAGACTGGACTATAGATTCGATTATAGACTCGATTATGGACTTGACTTGAATATAGACTCTACTATAGACTAGACTTTAGTCTCGACTATAGACCCGACTATAGACTCGACTACAGACTAGACTATAGTCTCGACTATACCCCCGGCTATAAACTGGACTATAGACTGGACTATAAACTCTACTATAGGCTCGATTGTAGACTCGATTGTAAACTCGACCATAGACTCTACAATAGACTCAATTATAGACTCGACTACAGACTCGATTTTAGACTGGATTATATACTCGACTCTAGACTGGATAATATACTCGACTCTAGACTGGATTATAGACTCGACTATAGACTCAACTATAGACTCAACTATAGACTCAACTATAGACTCAACTATAGACTCAACTATAGACTCGACTATAAACTCGACTATAAACTCGACTATAGATTCGACTATAGACTTGACTATAGACTCAACTATAGACTCAACTATAGACTGAACTATAGACTCAACTATAGACTCGACTATAAACTCGACTATAGACTCGACTATAGACTCAACTATAGACTCGACTATAGACTCAATAAGAGACTGAACTATAGACTAAACTATAGACTCGACTATAAACTCGACTATAGACTCGACTGTAAACTTGACTATAGACTCGATTATAGACTCGACAATAGACTCGAGTATAGACTCCACAATAGACTCGACTATAGACTCGACTATAGACTTTACTATAGACTCGATTATAGACTCGACAATAGACTCGACTATAGACTTAATTATAAACTCGATTATAGACCCTACTATAGACTCGACTATAGACTAGACTATATAGACTCGACTATAGACTCGACTATAGACTCGACAATATACTAGACTATAGTCTCGACTATAGATCGACTATATACTTGACTATAGACTCGACTATAGTCTCGCCTATAGACTGGACTATGGACTACAAACTTGACTATAGACTCGACTTTAGATTCGATTGTAGACTCGACTATAGACTCGACTATAGACTCGATTATAGACTCGACTATAGACTCGACTATAGACTCGATTATATACTCGATTATATACTCGATTATAGACTCGACTATAGTCTGTACTATTGACTCGACTATATACTCGACTATAAACTCGACTATAGACTCGACTATTGACTCGACTATAGACTAGAAATTGTACAAAAAATATAATGATCACTTAATTCCTTAATAATTTTTTATATTAAAAGTTAGAAACTTTTTATAGGACCCCACGTCAAAACAAGTTCATTATCACTAGAAATAATTATGCAAATAAAAATAATCATGAAATGTTAAAATTTTTTGATTGGAATATTTAATTATAACATTGCGCCTTATTCAGATTATCAACAAAATTTTCCCCCCATTGTGTTTTTAATAATAATAAAAAAAAAAAACTTTTTTAAACTTTATTGATAAGAAAACTGAGATTTTTTCGCAAAAAAATATATAAAGAAATTTATAAATGATTTGTCATATTTTGATAGGTTGTCATGTAGTGTTCCACCATATATAATTTTGTTTATTATTATAACAATTGTTTTAAAGATAATTTCTTTTAATTTTTTATTTTTTTTAACATGCGATGCATAGAAACACTCAACCAGCTCATGTTTTATTGATCACTTTTCCGTTAAAATGTTGTTGGATTTTTATTTTAATAATTTTTTGAAATTTTGAATTCTTTTGATGTTGTTTTACCAGTAACCAACCGATAATGGTCGGATTTTATGTTGTGATGTTTGTCATGATTTTTCTAGTTAATTTAAGCAGAAACTATATATGTGATGAACTTTGGACTTGGACTTCGTAAAATTTTGAAAATTATGTGTTTGAGTTAAAAAAAAAACAAATGTAAACAATTTCGTGATTAATATTATTAAAGCGTTAAAATGTTTTTACAGTGTTGTTGTTACAAAAACAAACACGATAGCTTTACAAAAAAGTATTTATTTGTTTTATTATTTCAAAGATTACAATGAAATTGCGGCTATAAGAATTAATGCGAACTAGCATATAGTCTGGACTATAATCTTGTCTACAGTCTGGTCATTAGCCCGGTCCATAGTCTGGTAATAAGTGTAATTTTTAGTTTAGTCTGTAGTTAAGTATATAGTTTAGTCTATAGTCTAGTCTATAGTCCAGTCTATAGTCTAGTCTATAGTCTAGTCTATAGTCTAGTCTATAGTCTAGTCTATAGTCTGTAGTTAAGTATATAGTCTAGTCTATAGTCCGTAGTTAAGTATATAGTCTAGTCTATGGTCTAGTCTATAGTCTAGTCTATAGTCTAGTCTATAGTCTAGTCTATAGTCTAGTCTATAGTCTAGTCTATAGTCTAGTCTATAGTCTAGTCTATAGTCTAGTCTATAGTCTAGTCTATAGTCTGTAGTTAAGTATATAGTCTAGTCTATAGTCCGTAGTTAAGTATATCTTAGTCTTTGGTCTAGTCTATAGTCTAGTCTATAGTCTAGTCTATAGTCTAGTCTATAGTCTAGTCTATAGTCTAGTCTATAGTCTAGTCTATAGTCTAGTCTATAGTCTAGTCTATAGTCTAGTCTATAGTCTAGTCTATAGTCTAGTCTATAGTCTAGTCTATAGTCTAGTCTATAGTCTAGTCTATAGTCTAGTCTATAGTCTAGTCTATAGTCTAGTCTATAGTCTAGTCTATAGTCTAGTCTATAGTCTAGTCTATAGTCCAGTCTATAGTCTAGTCTATAGTCTAGTCTATAGTCAGTCTATAGTCTAGTCTATAGTCTAGTCTATAGTCTGTCTATAGTCTAATCTATAGTCTAGTCTATAGTCTAGTCTATAGTCTAGTCTATAGTCTAGTCTATAGTCTAGTCTATAGTCTAGTCTATAGTCTAGTCTATAGTCTAGTCTATAGTCTAGTCTATAGTCTAGTCTATAGTCTAGTCTATAGTCTAGTCTATAGTCTAGTCTATAGTCTAGTCTATAGTCTAGTCTATAGTCTAGTCTATAGTCTAGTCTATAGTCTAGTCTATAGTCTAGTCTATAGTCTAGTCTATAGTCTAGTCTATAGTCTAGTCTATAGTCTAGTCTATAGTCTAGTCTATAGTCTAGTCTATAGTCTAGTCTATAGTCTAGTCTATAGTCTAGTCTATAGTCTAGTCTTTAGTCTAGTCTATAGTCTAGTCTATAGTCTAGTCTATAGTCTAGTCTATAGTCTAGTCTATAGTCTAGTCTATAGTCTAGTCTATAGTCTAGTCTATAGTCTAGTCTATAGTCTAGTCTATAGTCTAGTCTATAGTCTAGTCTATAGTCTAGTCTATAGTCTAGTCTATAGTCTAGTCTATAGTCTATAGTCTATAGTCTAGTCTATAGTCTAGTCCATAGTCTAGTCTATAGTCTAGTCTATAGTCTAGTCTATAGTCTAGTCTATAGTCTAGTCTATAGTCTAGTCTATAGTCTAGTCTATAGTCTAGTCTATAGTCTAGTCTATAGTCTAGTCTATAGTCTAGTCTATGGTCTAGTCTATAGTCTAGTCTATAGTCTAGTCTATAGTCTAGTCTATAGTCTAGTCTATAGTCTAGTCTATAGTCTAGTCTATAGTCTAGTCTATAGTCAAGTCTATAGTCTAGTCTATAGTCTAGTCTATAGTCTAGTCTATAGTCAAGTCTATAGTCTAGTCTATAGTCTAGTCTATAGTCTAGTCTATAGTCCAGTCTTTAATCTAATCTATAGTCTAGTCTATAGTCTGGTATATAGTCTAGTCTATAGTCTAGTCTATAGTCCAGTCTTTAATCTAATCTATAGTCTAGTCTATAGTCTATTCTATAGTCTAGTCTATAGTCTATTCTATAGTTTAGTTCATAGTCTATTCTATAGTTTAGTTCATAGTTTAGTCTATAGTCCAGTCTGTACACTAGTATATAGTCCAGTTTATAGTATAGTCTATAGTGTAGTTTTTATTCTATTATATAGTCTGGTCTACAGTGAATTGGTCGGGTCTATTGTCCAGTCTACAGTCCGGTCTATAGTCTAGCTTATGGTCTACTATATACTTCAGTCTATAACCTAGTATATAGTCTTGTCTATTGTCTAATCTATACTGTAGTCTATAGTTTATTATATAGCCTGGTATATAGTATAGTCAATAGTCGGGTCTATAGCCTAGTTTCTGGTCTAAACTACAGTCTACTACTCAACTCTATGATCGTATCTAACCTCCTCCACCTTAAACCTTTAAAAGTAATGATTTTGATGTAAGAAAATTTGATGAATTTTTGAAAAAAATTGAAATTGAAAAAAAAAAACGTAAATTAAAAATTTAAGCACATTTTGTTACAAATAAAAATTAGTGATATATTTTGAAAGCTAAACTACTAAAAACATTTAATATAATAATTATTTAATAAAACAATTAGTAATACTTACTGTGCATCATCTTCGATAAACATTTTGTAATGAATTACTTGCGTTTAACTTGTAGTTAAGCTGGGGTTTTATTTCAACTGGTTTAAAAGCGTTTTAAAAGAGTATGGCAACTCTAATAAGCAACTACTCCCGATTACTCTCTCTCTCACTTATTATGTATATGACAATCCTTTAATGAGAGTAAATCTATTTAGCAAGCAGCACACTGGGTTCGTGTTGTAAAATATGATAACTAAGATGATTTTTTTTCTAGGTGATTTGATGTTTTATTCTAGTCTATAGTCAAGTCTATAGTCTAGTCTATAGTCTAGTCTATAGTCTAGTCTATAGTCAAGTCTATAGTCTAGTCTATAGTCTAGTCTATAGTCTAGTCTATAGTCCAGTCTTTAATCTAATCTATAGTCTAGTCTATAGTCTGGTATATAGTCTAGTCTATAGTCTAGTCTATAGTCCAGTCTTTAATCTAATCTATAGTCTAGTCTATAGTCTATTCTATAGTCTAGTCTATAGTCTATTCTATAGTTTAGTTCATAGTCTATTCTATAGTTTAGTTCATAGTTTAGTCTATAGTCCAGTCTGTACACTAGTATATAGTCCAGTTTATAGTATAGTCTATAGTGTAGTTTTTATTCTATTATATAGTCTGGTCTACAGTGAATTGTCGGGTCTATTGTCCAGTCTACAGTCCGGTCTATAGTCTAGCTTATGGTCTACTATATACTTCAGTCTATAACCTAGTATATAGTCTTGTCTATTGTCTAATCTATACTGTAGTCTATAGTTTATTATATAGCCTGGTATATAGTATAGTCAATAGTCGGGTCTATAGCCTAGTTTCTGGTCTAAACTACAGTCTACTACTCAACTCTATGATCGTATCTAACCTCCTCCACCTTAAACCTTTAAAAGCATAATGATTTTGATGTAAGAAAATTTGATGAATTTTTGAAAAAAATTGAAATTGAAAAAAAAAACGTAAATTAAAATTTAAGCACATTTTGTTACAAATAAAAATTAGTGATATATTTTGAAAGCTAAACTACTAAAAACATTTAATAAATAATTATTTAATAAACAATTAGTAATACTTACTGTGCATCATCTTCGATAAACATTTTGTAATGAATTACTTGCGTTTAACTTGTAGTTAAGCTGGGTTTTATTTCAACTGGTTTAAAAGCGTTTTAAAAGAGTATGGCAACTCTAATAAGCAACTACTCCCGATTACTCTCTCTCTCACTTATTATGTATATGACAATCCTTTAATGAGAGTAATCTATTTAGCAAGCAGCACACTGGGTTCGTGTTGTAAAATATGATAACTAAGATGATTTTTTTTCTAGGTGATTTGATGTTTTATTCTTTTACTCCTTTGGGCCCAACAATATAGTGATAAATGATTTGTTGTATTAAGTGTGTTTTTCTTTGTTTTTATCGAGAGGTCAATTACTCTGGTAGCAAGTTTTAGTTTTTAATCTAAAAAATTAATAAAAAAAGACAAACAAAAAAAGAACACATAAAGTAATGAATTTATGTAATGAGTGTTTGATTAAGACAGATATTTATATATAGAGAATTATATACATAGATCTAAAATGGTTTAAATGAAACACAAAAGCTATAAAATAATGCAAATGTTTTAAGAAATTACAAAATAAAAGCGCTTAGAAATTAAACAAATACATTGTTTTAAACAAAAACAAAAATGGACTTGATATTACTACTACGAAATAAACTTTAAAATTAAGATGAAATCTATAAAATGTAAATATTTGGTAAAATACTTTTAAAAATTATAAAATTAGAAAATAGTCAATGTTTAGATATAATTTAAACTATAGTTTGGAATATAGTTTAGTCTATAATTAATAATATAGTTTAATCTATAGTCTGAAGCATACTTTAGCCTATAGCCTAGACCATAGTTTAGTCCAAAGTCTGGACTAAAGTTTAGTCTATAGTCTGGACTATAGTTTAGTCAATAGTCTGGACAATAGTTTAGTCTATAGTCTGGATTATAGTCAACAGTGTGGAGTAGTCTTGACTATATTTTTGTCCACAATACAGTCTAGTCTATTGTCTAGTCATAGTCTGGGATAAAGTTGAGTAGTCTATAATCTGGACTATAGTTTTGTCTGGGTTTAAGCTGTAGAATAGTATAGTCTATACTAAAGTCTTAGTGTGGATTATAGCTTAGGCTTTAGGTTTGGATACAGTCTAGTCTATAGTCTAGTCAATAGTCTAGTCTATAGTCTAGTCTATAGTCTAGTCTATAGTCTAGTCTATAGTCTAGTCTATAGTCTAGTCTATAGTCTAGTCTATAGTCTAGTCTATAGTCTAGTCTATAGTCTAGTCTATAGTCTAGTCTATAGTCTAGTCTATAGTCTAGTCTATAGTCTAGTCTATAGTCTAGTCTATAGTCTAGTCTATAGTCTAGTCTGTAGTCTAGTCTATAGTCCGGCCTTACGCCTAGTATTTAGTCTGATCTATTGTCTAATATATACTCTGGTCTATCGCTTAGTATATAGTCTGGTTTAATAATCGAATCTATAGTCTAGTCATACGCCTAGTATTTAGTCTGATCTACTGTTGAATATATAGTCTGGTCTATCGCTTAGTATAAGGTCTGGTTTATTGCCTATTAAATAGTCTGGTCTATGGCCTGGTCTATCGCTTAGCACATAGTCTGGTCTATCTCTTTGATATAGTGCGATTAATGGTCAGGTCTATCGTCTAGTCCCCAATCTAGTCTATTGCGTAGACTATAATCTGGTCTATAGTCCAGTATATAATGCGGGGTCAATAGTTTTTTTAACTATAATTTGTATTAAATCGTATTGTATTCTTTTCAATTCGTTTATTTATTATAAAACCTCACATCGATTAAAATTTAAACATGTTAAACTTGTTAAGAAAATATTTTTAATGGATGTATGTTGAGATCGAGTTTATAAATTAAATATTGCGTGTTATCGTCAGATATACGATAATTATTTATTAAACAAGTTAAATATACACATGGTATATTTTTTATTGTATACTAGCGTAGTATTTAACATATTTCAAAAAAAAATGTTGTGGAACAACAAATATATAACATGCCGGTAATGTTTTTTTTAACTACATATGTACTTGTGTATGATAATTTCAAGATACAAAGTGCAAAAGTGTGATTGGAGAGGGATGAAAGGTTTAAATACTTGTACTTATAGATATTTATATACAAAGTTTTTTTTTTAATATTATGTTTTTTATTTCTAACTGATAATGTGAGATGTTATCAATAGATCTTAAAGAGAAAAGTACAAAGTTTTAAGGTTTGCTTAGGAATAAAACCGTTTTTGTCGAAAAAAGTCGAAGTCGACTATTTTGTTCCAAAAAAGTCAATAACTCGACTATCGTTTGTGAAAAAAGTCGAAAAGTCGACTAACGAATAAAACCGTTTCTGTCGAAAAAAGTCGAAAAGTCGAAGTCGTCTATTTTGTTCCAAAAAAGTCGATAACTCGACTATCGCCTGTGAAAAATGTCGAAAAGTCGACTTTGTGAATAAAAGTCAAAAAAGGCGAAAAGTCTGAAAGTCGAAAAAAATCGATAAGTCGAAAAAAGTCGAATAAAGTCGAAAAAGTCGAATAAAGTGGAAAAAAGTCGAAGAAAGTCGAAAAAAGTCGAAAAGTCGTAAAAAGTCGAAAAGTCGGAAAAAGTCGAATAAAGTCGAATAAAGTGGAAAAAAGTCGAAGAAAGTCGAAAAAAGTCGAATATTCGAAATGTCGTAAAAAGTCAAAAAAAGTCGAAAAAGTCGGAAAAAGTCGAAAATTCGCAAAAAGTCGGAAAAAGTCGGAAAAAGTCGGAAAAAGTCGAAAAATCGAAAATTGTAGAAAAAAGTCAAAAATTTTAAGAAAGTGGAAAAAAGAGTCAAAAACTCTAAAATAGTCAAAAAGTCGAAAAGTCTACTATTTATAAAATACTTATAGTCGAAGAGTCTAAAAGTCGACTTTTATGTAAATGAAAAAAGTTGAAAAGTTGAAAAATCGACTTTTCATAAAATGCAAAAAGTCGACTTTTAACTAAATGAAAAAAGTCGAAAAGTCGACTTTTCGTTTCAACTGTAGAACCCTAATTTACAATGTGAGTGAAACACAAAAGTAAAAAGTGATGCCAAATTGACATTTGTACAATTACAAACACAATCTGTCAAAAAAATAATTAAATAATTTGTAATTGTAAATGTAATTTTACAGAAAATTTGTTTTAATAATAAAAAATATATATTATTTTAATTAATAATAAGAAGTTTTTCTCTATAATTTATTACAAACGACATAAATTTATACAATTTTCTTTATAGTTATTACAACTAAGTATTTTATTGCCTTTATATTTTTATATTGTCTTAGTAGCAATTTATTTTAATTTAAAAATTTCAATAAAATTCAATTAAATCTAATAAAATTAATTTGCTTGTTTCAAACTATGACCTTTATGAGGAAAACAACTGATTATATGCTCGCACATTTTAAAATCAAAAACTTATTGCCAAAAAAGTTTTTTTTTTTTTTAATTTCTGGTAGGAAATTTTTATATTTTTGTCGTTCTACTTTTACTTTTAGGTTAATGAGGTCTATTTTTTGTTTATTTTTTTTTTATTAAAAAGTCCCAGAGTATTATAGTGGACTTTGTTCTTTGGCAATTTAAGTGTATAATTTTTATTTATTTATCTACCAAGACCAGCAATTTGACTCCTCCACATTGTTTTTATTTATTTTGTGTATATTTTTTTTTTAGTTTCCCTCTAATTTAAAAAAAAAATCAATGTCATTTAAAGTGGATTTTTTTTCAAAGATTTATCTTTAATAGTGTAAACTGATTTCAAGGACAAAGTCCAAAGTCTAAAAAAAATAAAAAAAAAAAATAAAAATAAAAAAATAAAAATTTCAATGTTAACAGCTACAAAGATCTTTTTACAATTGTAATTTCTCTAAAAATTACCATTACAAAGTGCAAAATTTCTATGATTACATTTTAAAAAGCAAAGTTCAATTTACGGTATCGTAAGTTTTTTCTTATTAATAAAAAGAAAATTGATATGATTATAAAACTTATGTTTTTTTTATCACTATATAGTTATATTTATTATTTTGCTAAAAAAAAAAGAATCACAAAATTTAAAATAAAAATGCCGGTTTGATAAGAAACTCAATTTTTTTTCAATTTTGGTTTTATCTTAATGAAGGAGAAGGAAAATTACTGGTTTGAATAAAAAAAAAACTACTCAAATTGATAAAGCCTTTAGCAATAGTAATCATTTTAAAGAATATTTTATTATTTTGTACTATTTATGACATTATCGGAAAGACTGGCCCTGAAAGAAAATCTATACAAGGTCATTTGGATTATATCTGCACATACAGTTAATGGGAAAATGATGGCAGAAAATAACTAGAATAATGGAAGTAGAACAGATCTTGAACAGAACTAGAAAAGAGCTAGAACAGAACTAGAACAGAAATAGAAGAGAACTAGAACAAAACTAGAACAGAACTAGAACAGAACTAAAACAAAACTAGAACAGAACTAGAACAGAACTAGAACAGAACTAGAACAGAACTAGAACAGAACTAGAACAGAACTAGAACAGAACTAGAACAGAACTAGAACAGAACTAGAACAGAACTAGAACAGAACTAGAACAGAGCTAGAACAGAACTAGGACAGAAGTAGAACAGAACTAGAACAGAACTAAAACAGAACTAAAACAGAACTAGAACAGAACTAAAACAGAACTAGAAAAGAACTAGAACAGAACTAGAACAGAACTAGAACAGAACTAGAACAGAACTAGAACAGAACTAGAACAGAAGAGAACTAGAACAGAACTAGAACAGAACTAGAACAGAACTAGAACAGAACTAGAACAGAACTAGAACAGAACTAGAACAGAACTAGAACAGAAGAGAACTAGAACAGAACTAGAACAGAACTAGAACAGAAATAGAACAGTGTAGGTAGGATCAGTTAGTTAAAGATCTCAATTTTATTTTATATTAAATATTAAATTATTTATTAAAAAAGTTAATATTATTATATTTTGTGTTTTTTGAATTCTAACATAAATTAATTATTCTGTAATAATGAAAATATTTTCAAAAGAATTTTCATAGATAACATGATAATAATATTACTGTTATAATTTAAAAATTACAAAGTATGTATCCACAAACAGGACTAGAACAGAACTAGAACAGAACTAGAACAGAACTAGAACAGAACTAGAACAGAACTAGAACAGAACTAGAACAGAACTAGAACAGAACTAGAACAGAACTAGAACAGAACTAGAAGAGAACTAGAACAGAACTAGAACAGAACTAGAACTAGAACAGAACAGAACTATAATCGAACTATAACTACAACTGACTATATACCGCACAACATTTACCAAATCACTTTAAGGAAAAAAACTAAAGAAAATCTCCCACATATCTATTACAAACACGATCATCTATCATTAAGAATTATCAACTAACTAATTTGTACTTTGAGCACTATCATCTGATATTTCACTTTATATTTATCTAGAAATTTTCAAATAAATTATGAACAAAAGAAATAAACAAAATAAATATGATTTTCAAAGATAATTTTCAATGTTGTTCATATGCAAATTGGCGATAACAAGAAACACAGGCGGTAAAATTATTATTATTACACACTCACTTATCGTCACTATAAGTGAATCAAGTAATGACTCTTGGTTGAACAGGCGGGCGGGCGGACAGACATTCTTCATTTGTCTCTATGTAAATGAATGATTTAAAACAATTGTCAATTGTTTTTATCCGGTAGTTTTAAAACTACTACTACTGCTTGCTTATACTGCGGAATTGTATTAAAATTGTTGAATTTTTTTATATCAATTTATTTAACTAAACGGTAAAGAGCATTGTGTAGTATGTTTTTTTTTATAATGACATGTTTTTTTTAAATAAATTAACAGTTACTTTTTCTCTAGTTGTTGTACAAAACTAAAATCAAATACAATTTGTTTCAATTAAATATTAATTGAAATTAAATAGGTGTTTCGTTATGGTGAAATGAAAATAATAATATTATATTAAAACAACTTGGAGTCATTGTTTATTATTCATTTGTTGTGTCCTTTCTTCTTTTGCTTCGTTTTAGCGGTAATTACAGTGATGCCAAAGTTTTTAAAACGAATTGTCTTGACCCTTGGCTTTACAACACATCTGGTAACTCTTTTTAGTTATGTTTTGATCTAGGGTTCTATAGTTGAAACGAAAAGTCGACTTTTCGACTTTTTGCATTTTATGAAAAGTCGACTTTTCGACTTTCGACTTTTTGCCTTTAGTTAAAAGTCGACTTTTCGACTTTTTTAATTCAATTAGATGTCGATTTTTCGACTTTTTATATTTTATAAATCGTCGACTTTTCGACTTTTTTCGACCTTTTTCGACTTTTTCCGACTATTCGACTATTTTTGACTTTTGACTTTTTTCGACTATTTTAGATTATAGTCTAGTCTATAGTCTAGTCTATAGGCTAGTCTATAGACTAGTCTATAGGCTAGTCTATAGGCTAGTCTATAGTCTAGTCTATAGGCTAGTCTATAGTCTAGTCTATAGTCTAGTCTATAGTCTAGTCTATAGTCTAGTCTATAGTCTAGTCTATAGTCTAGTCTATAGTCTAGTCTATAGTCTAGTCTATAGTCTAGTCTATAGTCTAGTCTATAGTCTAGTCTATAGTCTAGTCTATAGTCTAGTCTATAGTCTAGTATATAGTCTAGCCTATAGTCTAGTCTATAGTCTAGTATATAGTCTAGCCTATAGTCTAGTCTATAGTCTAGTCTGTAGTCTAGTCTATAGTCTAGTCTATAGTCTAGTCTATAGTTTAGTCTATAGTCTAGTCTATAGTCTAGTCTATAGTCTAGTCTATAGTCTAGTATATAGTCTAGTCTATAGTCTATAGTCTAGTCTATAGTCTAGTCCATAGTCTAGTCTAGTCCATAGTCTAGTCTATAGTCTAGTCTATAGTCTAGTCTATAGTCTAGTCTGTAGTCTAGTCTAATTTTTTATAAATCGTCGACTTTTCGACTATTTTCAACTTTCCCACTTTTTTCGACTATTTTCGACTTTTTCCGACCTGAGTTAAAAATTTATAAAGTTGCCAGAAGCGTAAATTTATAATGTTGCCATTTAACATTATATTATTATTATTTTTATTACTATTATTATTATTATTATTATTAATAAAAAAAATTTTATTTATATTTTTTCTATTTGTTGCAATTTTTTGAGTTTTTTGGACTTCTTTCTATTTTCGACTATTTACGACTTTTTCCTACTATTTTCGACTTTTTCCGAATTTTTCGACTTTTCGACTTTTTTCGACTTTTATTTACAAAGTCGACTTTTCGACTTTTTTCATAGACGATATTCGAGTTATCGACTTTTTTGGAACACAATAGTCGACTTCGACTTTTCGACTTTTTTCGACAAAAAGTCGATTGTTCGATTATTCGAGAGTCGATTTATAGAACCCTAGTTTTGATCTCTCTTACTGCTTAAAGTCAGACGGCTGGCAATGTTGCCTACTTTTTGTAAAACATTGCTAAATTTACAAATATTTAGCTGATTTCAATTATTAAATAAACAAGGAAGTAATTTTATATCTCAAAGAAAATATTAGATGTATATTTCAATTTATTTAAGCCAAATTTTAGTAAATATAAAATTCTAATGTTTACTATTAATGATTGATAGATAAACAACAATAAAAATTGTTTTTGATTTTGTAAATATTTAAATTTTAATTTAATTTTTTTTTTGCTTAACCACGACCTAGGACTACAATTAAACAAAAAACACCAACAAAATATTTTAGAAATGTTTTGTCTAATTTTAGTTATTTTTTTAATTTCAAATTTATTCTAAATGTTTATGAAATTTTTTAAATATTATGCAAGATTTCTTTTTGTTATCTATTGGCTTAATAACTACAGAGATGGATATATAGTATAATTTCTTATTATACATAAAAATTCATATATTTGTGACGTTTATATTTTTGTTGTTGTTGTTTTTTTTTGGCAAAGTATTTAAATTTTAAAATACAAGATTTTTACAACAAAATAAAGCTATTTTTATTTATAAATTTAAAAAAACAAGAAAAACAAAATAATTCATTTTAAGAAGAAATGTTGTAGGTGTAGACAACAATAATATATTTTTAAAAAATATTAAGGTTGAAGTCTAAAGATGAAAAGTTAAAGAACAACAAAGAGGGAGAAATATTTAAATATTTTCAAAGATCTTAATTTTTTTATTGGATAAGCAGAATTTTTTTCTGACAGAAATCTTAAATATATTAAACTGTTATACAATTTTTTTTGAAAAATGTGTTTCAGTCTACAGTCTAGTTTATAGTTTAGTCAATAGTCTAGTTTATAGTATGGCCTATAAACTATTGTCTATTCTATAGTATATTCTATAGCCTAGTCTATAGTCTAGTCTATAGCCTAGTCTATAGTCTAAAGTCTAGTCTATAGCCTAGTCTATAGTCTAGTCTATAGCCTAGTCTATAGTCTAGTCTATAGCCTAGTCTATAGTCTAGTCTATAGCCTAGTCTATAGTCTAGTCTATAGTCTAGTCTATAGTCTAGTCTATAGTCTAGTCTATAGTCTAGTCTATAGTCTAGTCTATAGTCTAGTCTATAGTCTAGTCTATAGCCTAGTCTTTAGTCTAGTCTATAGTCTAGTCTATAGTCTAGTCCATAGCCTAGTCTACAGTTTAGTCTAGTCTTTTGTTGCCTTTCAAAAAGTTAACGTTAGCAGTCAACAGCTGTTTTTAACAACTTTTCAAACACTTTTTCTCATTTCATTTGAGAGACATCTCAAAAAGTAAATGACATAAATACAATCAAACTAATGATTTGTTTACATTCTTAAAGAAAATTTTGCATAAATTAATCATTTAATTTCGGATTTGAATTTACTTTCTATTTTTGTATTAATAGATGAGCAATCACAATATGCTAATTATAATGTAGGAAATACTTCAATTTTGTTATAACTACAACATATTAAAATGAATTAAAAATTTATGCACGTTTTGTTCTATATATTTTTTTATTACAAAAAGTCAGAGAATTTATAAAAAAAAATAAATAATTACACACAATAATATTAAATGTTCATTGATCTTTACCATCAGATAATTAATTAGAAATTACTATTTTAATTTATAAATATGACAGTAATTGAGAATACAATTGTTTGGTAATTTGTTTATTAATAAATAATTAAAAATAATTTAATGAATTTAATATTAAATGTTAAATGATTTTTAATTTTTCTATTATTTTTTAAGTATTTTTAAGTTAAATTAGTTATTAAAATGGAATCTAAAAACGCTTTAACAAAGGCACGTGAGATTTATGACGTTTTTTCTTTCTCTCTTTTTGTTATACTCCATACTATATGAGTATTTCATATAAACAACAATGAAATAGTAAAAAACAGCAATAGCAAAAACAACAATTGAGTAAATATAAAAACGCAATTTGCAATACGTATATGGCAATATTAATGCAAAAACAATAGAAAATATAAATAAAACAATAAAACTGTTGAAATAAGTATTTGAAATTAAATAAAAACAACAACTGCAAACAACCAATAACACGTCATACTAAATTTCCTTCAATAAATAAACACGTAAACACAACATTTGACATCCAGAAACAATCACTGTGTGTGTTAATATGTGTATAAATGTGTTTTTATTCTTGTATATGTTTGTAACCTGTTTTACCCCTATTATTTATTATACACGTAAGAATATTGAATTATTAATTTATTTAATACACTATATCCATTAAAATATTTAAAAGAAATTAATAATTTCTAAAACTTTTTTTGAAATAAAGAAAAATCTGACAAATATTTTAGAATCTATAGTCTTCTTGTCTAACTGCTTTTAATGTTTGTAAACAAACTTACAAAGAGTTGCCATATCTGTATGTATTAAGGCAGATCAATTAGGATTCTGTAAATCGACTTTCGAATAATCGAACAATCGACTTTTTGTCGAAAAAAGTTGAAAAGTCAAAGTCGATTATTTTGTTCCAAAAAAGTCGATAACTCGACTATCGTCTATGAAAAAAGTCGAAAAGTCGACTTTGTAAATAAAAGTCGAAAAGTCGGAAAGAGTCGAAAAAAGTCGAAAATTCGGAAAAAGTCGAAAAGTCGTAAAAAGTCGACAAAAAGTCGGAAAAAGTCAAAAAAATCGGAAAAAGTCGAAAAAAAGTCGAAAAGTCAGAAAAAGTCGAAATAGAAAGAAGTCGAAAAAACTCACAAAATTGCAACAAATAGAAAAAATATAAATAAAAATTTTTTAATAATAATATAATGTTACATGGCATCATTATAAATTTAAGCTTCTGGCTTCGGAAAAAATCGAAAATAGTCGGAAAAAGTCGAAAAAAGTCGAAAAAAGCCGGAAAAAGCCGGAAAAAGTCGAAAATAGCCGAAAAGTCGGAAAAAGTCGAAAAGTCGACTATTTATAAAATATTAAAAGTCGAAAAGTCGAAAAATCGACTTTTAATTAAATGAAAAAAGTCGAAAAGTCGAAAAATCGACATTTAACTAAATGCAAAAAGTCGAAAAGTCGACATTTCATAAAATACAAAAAGTCGAAAAGTCGACTTTTCATAAAATACAAAAAGTCGAAAAGTCGACTTTTCATAAAATGCAAAAAGTCGAAAAGTCGACTTTTCGTTTCAACTATAGAACCCTAAGATCAATATAAAAAACGGTGCAGTTGTGAAATCTTAAAGAAAGTATGACAGAGTTAATAAACATAAACAAAGAAATTTACATATAAAAAAGATTGGCAATTTAAAGAAAAATAATAAAAAATTAGAGATACTTTGGGGAAACAGTGTAAACTTAGGAATTTGAAATATTAATAGAAACAGTTGCAGATAAAATAAAAGCACTAATGACTGAACAACATAAAGTTTTTGAAAAATTGTTGAACACCAAATTCGTGCAGGAAAAACTGTTATACACTTAATTTTCTTTAGGAAAAAACTATTATACATATTTCTTTTAACTGTTAGAAACAAAATTGTTTTAAGGACATTTCTTTAAGAAAAACAAATTATTTAAGAAAACTGTTATACTCAACATTTCTTTTAAAATAAACAAAAAGTTTGAACATTATTTTTATTAAGATAAACTTAAATAAACTGTTATAAAACCAATTTTTATTACGATTTTTTTTTTTAAGAAAATATCTTATGCACAACATTTTCTTAAAGAAAAACTCTTTAACTTTAAGGCACTAGCAAAAGGATCAAACAAACAACCTCTTAAAATCACATTTTCTAACTACCCTTACTATAATTGTTGCCTCAACTGTTTTGACTTTTCACTTAGAAATCAGCTGTTTATTAATTTAAATATTTTTGTTCTTCTTCTTACATTTCAATTTATATTCCTTAATTGCGTTCTACAGTTTAATATTAATTGGAAAAAAAGGTTGCTTAATTGTTAAAAAAACAACTTAAACAAATAAATATTCATTTTAACAATAAATTATAAAACAAATTGTTGAAATGTTTTACAACTTAAAGCAATTTTCTATTTAATGAAATATACTTTAGACTTTTTAATTTAAAAATGAAATGGATTTTTTTTTATTATAACCCACAAGTGTTTTTGAAAGAAATACATACAAATAAAATGATTTAAATTAGGGTTCTATAGTTGAAACAAAAAGTCGACTTTTCGACTTTTTGCATTTTATGAAAAGTCGATTTTTCGACTTTTTGCATTTTATGAAAAGTCGACTTTTCGACTTTAGACTTTTTGCATTTAGTTAAAAGTCGATTTTTCGACTTTTCGACATTTTTCATTTAATTAAAAGTCGATTTTTTTACTTTTAATATTTTAAAAATAGTCGACTTTCCGACTTTTCGACTTCCCGACTTTTTTCGACTTTTCGACTTTTTCCGACTTTTTCCAACTTTTCTGACTTTTTCCGACTTTTCTGACTTTTCGCATTTTATGAAAAGTCGACTTTTTGACTTTTTGCATTTTATGAAAAGTCGACTTTTCGACTTTTTACATTTAGTTAAAGGTCGATTTTTCGACTTTTCAACTTTTTTCATTTAATTAAAAGTCGATTTTTCGTCTTTTAATATTTTATAAATAGTCTACTTTTCAGCTTTTGCCAACTTTTCGACTTTCCGACTTTTTTCGACTTTTTTTCGACTTTTTTCGTCTTTTTTCGACTTTTCGACTTTTTCCAAATTTTCGACTTTTTGACTTTTTCCGACTGTTTTCGACTTTTTCCGACTTTATTATTATTACTATTATAATTATTAATAAAAAAATTTATTTATATTTTTTCTATTTGTTTTTTAAGTTTTTTCGACGTTTTCCGGCTTTTCGACTTTTTCCTACTTTTCGACTATTCGACTTCTTTCGACTTTCTTCGACTTTTTTCGACTTTTCGACTTTTTTTGACTCTTTCCGACCTTACGACTTTTATGACTTTTTTCGACTTTTATTTACAAAGTTGACTTTTCGACTTTTTTCATAGACGATAGTCGAGTTATCGACTTTTTTGGAACAAAATAGTCAACTTCGACTTTTCGACTTTTTTCGACAAAAAGTCGATTGTTCGATTATTCGAAAGTCGATTTATAGGACCCTAATTTAAATTGGTATTATAAATGACAAGCTGTAACAACGGTAATTCCTAATAATAACAACTTTGTGAGTGCGAGTAATAAAATACGCATAAACAAACATTTCACACAAACAAATGTTTACATATATTAGTGTGTTTGTAAAATATTTGACAAATAGAAATAAAAACAAAGCAAAAAAAACCAAATGTCTGTCTTTCTGTCTGAAATTTGCCTATAGATGTCACTTATATTTGGCCAATTGCTGTAAAAACAAACCGAGTATATGGGTTATTGTGAAACAAAACAAAAAAAGAAAGAGTAAGAGAGAAGGAGAAAAAAAATATTTGTAATATTAAAATCAAAACATCGTATGACTATAGTCAAAGTCCACACATGAAGAAAAATAATAACAAAAAAAAATAAAATATGTACATTTAAACATACAGCAGCCACAAAAACCAACATTCAAACACTCGTTTAATTTTTTTTATAAACACATCACTTTTTTTCTCGTGTATTTTTTATATATATAATTTATATATTTTTTTAACTAAACAACACAGACAACACACAAAAAAAACAATGTTCATTCACCACGTTGAACAAAAAAAATAAATTGTTTATTGCAATTTCAGATTTTCACTTTGTATATCTCTTTTCAGTAGAGTCAACCCCTTTATAATAATAAAAAAAAATCTCACTTATTGTATATTTCTCTCTCTCTCCCTCTATCTCTATCTGAAGGTGAAATCATGATTATTGTTTTGATTAAACAATCACGCTTGTATACTATATTTATAGTTGATCATGTGCGCTATAGGGTTACAAGTTCAAACTGAATTTTTTCCATTCAGTTTTTTTCTTTTCTGTAAACGATATGTTTGCAATTTTTAATTTCTTTTTAAGAAACATACAATAGAACTATAAAGTTCAAGTGTAGGGTTAAGACTAAGTATTTAGTAGTACAGACTATTAAATACACTATAAACTGGAATTTAATAGTCCAAACTACAGAAGAAAGTAGAGACAAAAAAGCTAAACTGCAGATATCATACTATAGTTTGGACTATAGACTACAGTCCAGATTACAAACTGAACTAGAACTGAACTAGAAGTGAACTAGAACTGAACTAGAACTGAACTAGAACTGAACTAGAACTGAACTAGAACTGAACTAGAACTGAACTAGAACTAAACTACTGCTATCGGACGATCTTGTGCACGATAAAAACCTATATAGAACTTTAAGTCAGAAGTGTAGAAATCGGATGACATACATTTTTTTCCGGATTTCATCGTTCTAGGGTGTGTACTACAACAACAAACTTTTTTTTTACAAAAAATGTTACTATAGCCGTATATATAAAATGATATATAACTGCTATCGGACGATCTTGTGCACGATAAAAACCTATATAGAACTTTAAGTTGGAAGTGTAGAAATCGGATGGCATACATTTTTTTCCGGATTTCATCGTTCTAGGGTGTGTACTACAACAACAAACTTTTTTTTTACAAAAAATGTTACTATAGCCGTATATATAAAATGATATATAACTGCTATCGGACGATCTTGTGCACGATAAAAACCTATATAGAACTTTAAGTTGGAAGTGTAGAAATCGGATGGCATACATTTTTTTTCGGATTTCATCGTTCTAGGGTGTGTACTACAACAACAAACTTTTTTTTTACAAAAAATGTTACTATAGCCGTATATATAAAATGATATATAACTGCTATCGGACGATCTTGTGCACGATAAAAACCTATATAGAACTTTAAGTTGGAAGTGTAGAAATCGGATGGCATACATTTTTTTCCGGATTTCATCGTTCTAGGGTGTGTACTACAACAACAAACTTTTTTTTTACAAAAAATGTTACTATAGCCGTATATATAAAATGATATATAACTGCTATCGGACGATCTTGTGCACGATAAAAACCTATATAGAACTTTAAGTTGGAAGTGTAGAAATCGGATGGCATACATTTTTTCCGGATTTCATCGTTCTAGGGTGTGTACTACAACAACAAACTTTTTTTTTACAAAAAATGTTACTATAGCCGTATATATAAAATGATATATAACTGCTATCGGACGATCTTGTGCACGATAAAAACCTATATAGAACTTTAAGTTGGAAGTGTAGAAACCGGATGGCATACATTTTTTTCCGGATTTCATCGTTCTAGGGTGTGTACTACAACAACAAACTTTTTTTTTACAAAAAATGTTACTATAGCCGTATATATAAAATGATATATAACTGCTATCGGACGATCTTGTGCACGATAAAAACCTATATAGAACTTTAAGTCAGAAGTGTAGAAATCGGATGATATACATTTTTTTCCGGATTTCATCGTTCTAGGGTGTGTACTACAACAACAAACTTTTTTTTTACAAAAAATGTTACTATAGCCGTATATATAAAATGATATATAACTGCTATCGGACGATCTTGTGCACGATAAAAACCTATATAGAACTTTAAGTCAGAAGTGTAGAAATCGGATGGCATACATTTTTTTCCGGATTTCATCGTTCTAGGGTGTGTACTACAACAACAAACTTTTTTTTTTAAAAAAATGTTACTATAGCCGTATATATAAAATGATATATAACTGCTATCGGACGATCTTGTGCACGATAAAAACCTATATAGAACTTTAAGTTGGAAGTGTAGAAATGGGATGACATACATTTTTTCCGGATTTCATCGTTCTAGGGTGTGTACTACAACAACAAACTTTTTTTACAAAAAATGTAACTATGGCCGTATATATAAAATGATATATAACTGCTATCGGACGATCTTGTGCACGATAAAAACCTATATAGAACTTTAAGTTGGAAGTGTAGAAACCGGATGGGATACACTTCCAACTTAAAGTTCTATATAAGTTTTTATCGTGCACAAGATCGTCCGATAGCAGTTATATATCATTTTATATATACGGCTATAGTAACATTTTTTGTAAAAAAAAAGTTTGTTGTTGTAGTACACACCCTAGAACGATGAAATCCGGAAAAAAATGTATATCATCCGATTTCTACACTTCTGACTTAAAGTTCTATATAGGTTTTTATCGTGCACAAGATCGTCCGATAGCAGTTATATATCATTTTTATATATACGGCCATAGTTACATTTTTTGTAAAAAAAAGTTTGTTGTTGTAGTACACACCCTAGAACGATGAAATCCGGAAAAAAATGTATGTCATCCCATTTCTACACTTCCAACTTAAAGTTCTATATAGGTTTTTATCGTGCACAAGATCGTCCGATAGCAGTTATATATCATTTTATATATACGGCCATAGTTACATTTTTTGTAAAAAAAAGTTTGTTGTTGTAGTACACACCCTAGAACGATGAAATCCGGAAAAAAATGTATATCATCCGATTTCTACACTTCTGACTTAAAGTTCTATATAGGTTTTTATCGTGCACAAGATCGTCCGATAGCAGTTATATATCATTTTATATATACGGCCATAGTTACATTTTTTGTAAAAAAAAGTTTGTTGTTGTAGTACACACCCTAGAACGATGAAATCCGGAAAAAAATGTATGTCATCCCATTTCTACACTTCCAACTTAAAGTTCTATATAGGTTTTTATCGTGCACAAGATCGTCCGATAGCAGTTATATATCATTTTATATATACGGCCATAGTTACACATTTTTTGTAAAAAAAAGTTTGTTGTTGTAGTACACACCCTAGAACGATGAAATCCGGAAAAAAAATGTATATCATCCGATTTCTACACTTCTGACTTAAAGTTCTATATAGGTTTTTATCGTGCACAAGATCGTCCGATAGCAGTTATATATCATTTTATATATACGGCTATAGTAACATTTTTTGTAAAAAAAAAGTTTGTTGTTGTAGTACACACCCTAGAACGATGAAATCCGGAAAAAAATGTATGCCATCCGATTTCTACACTTCCAACTTAAAGTTCTATATAAGTTTTTATCGTGCACAAGATCGTCCGATAGCAGTTATATATCATTTTATATATACGGCTATAGTAACATTTTTTGTAAAAAAAAAGTTTGTTGTTGTAGTACACACCCTAGAACGATGAAATCCGGAAAAAAATGTATGCCATCCGATTTCTACACTTCCAACTTAAAGTTCTATATAAGTTTTTATCGTGCACAAGATCGTCCGATAGCAGTTATATATCATTTTATATGTACGGCTATAGTAACATTTTTTGTAAAAAAAAAGTTTGTTGTTGTAGTACACACCCTAGAACGATGAAATCCGGAAAAAAATGTATATCATCCGATTTCTACACTTCTGACTTAAAGTTCTATATAGGTTTTTATCGTGCACAAGATCGTCCGATAGCAGTTATATATCATTTTATATATACGGCTATAGTAACATTTTTTGTAAAAAAAAAGTTTGTTGTTGTAGTACACACCCTAGAACGATGAAATCCGGAAAAAAATGTATGCCATCCGATTTCTACACTTCCAACTTAAAGTTCTATATAAGTTTTTATCGTGCACAAGATCGTCCGATAGCAGTTATATATCATTTTATATATACGGCTATAGTAACATTTTTTGTAAAAAAAAAGTTTGTTGTTGTAGTACACACCCTAGAACGATGAAATCCGGAAAAAAATGTATGCCATCCGATTTCTACACTTCCAACTTAAAGTTCTATATAGGTTTTTATCGTGCACAAGATCGTCCGATAGCAGTTATATATCATTTTATATATACAGCTATAGTAACATTTTTTGTAAAAAAAAGTTTGTTGTTGTAGTACACACCCTAGAACGATGAAATCCGGAAAAAAATGTATGCCATCCGGTTTCTACACTTCCAACTTAAAGTTCTATATAGGTTTTTATCGTGCACAAGATCGTCCGATAGCAGTTATATATCATTTTATATATACGGCTATAGTAACATTTTTTGTAAAAAAAAAGTTTGTTGTTGTAGTACACACCCTAAAACGATGAAATCGGGAAAAAAATGTATGCCATCCGATTTCTACACTTCCAACTTAAAGTTCTATATAGGTTTTTATCGTGCACAAGATCGTCCGATAGCAGTTATATATCATTTTATATATACGGCTATAGTAACATTTTTTGTAAAAAAAAAGTTTGTTGTTGTAGTACACACCCTAGAACGATGAAATCCGGAAAAAAATGTATGCCATCCGATTTCTACACTTCCAACTTAAAGTTCTATATAGGGTTTTATCGTGCACAAGATCGTCCGATAGCAGTTATATATCATTTTATATATACGGCTATAGTAACATTTTTTGTAAAAAAAAAGTTTGTTGTTGTAGTACACACCCTAGAACGATGAAATCCGGAAAAAAATGTATGCCATCCGGTTTCTACACTTCCAACTTAAAGTTCTATATAGGTTTTTATCGTGCACAAGATCGTCCGATAGCAGTTATATATCATTTTATATATACGGCTATAGTAACATTTTTGTAAAAAAAAAGTTTGTTGTTGTAGTACACACCCTAGAACGATGAAATCGGAAAAAAATGTATGCCATCCGATTTCTACACTTCCAACTTAAAGTTCTATATAGGTTTTTATCGTGCACAAGATCGTCCGATAGCAGTTATATATCATTTTATATTTACGGCTATAGTAACATTTTTTGTAAAAAAAAAAAAGTTTGTTGTTGTAGTACACACCCTAGAACGATGAAATCCGGAAAAAAATTCTATAGTCTAGTCTATAGTCTAGTCTATAGTCTAGTCTATAGTCTAGTCTATAGTCTAGTCTATAGTCTAGTCTATAGTCTAGTCTATAGTCTAGTCTATAGTCTAGTTTGTAGTGTAGGCTATAATCTAGTCTACAGTGTAGTCTAGCGTATAGTCTAAAATTGTATCATTTTTTCCAATTCAGTTGAATCTTATGGCAACTCTGAAGCTAATGAAAATGTCAATTTTAAAGAAACACGTGTTAGCACGTGCGCTTTAGCATTTCCAGAAAAATACCCCAGAGGTTTTTCATAAAGAGAAAGTAGTGAAAGAAAATCAAAAAAAAGAGATTTTCATAAAGAATTTACAGATTTTTTGTTGAAGGTCAGTTTCATTCAATGCTTTTTTTTGTAAATAACTTTACTTGCAAATAAAAAAAAAACAAAGTAAAAGGAGAGAAGCCCTAACAAAAGCCAGTTGATAGATAATAATTTTGAAATTACTTGTTAAGCTGTTAAAAATGATCAATTATATACTTGATTTTAAATAATTTTTTTAAGTTTGATATCAACTTTTAAGTTTGAACTTGAGACAGACACACCTTTCTTTTTTAGCTCTAACTCAAAAACTTTACCATGAATTTGTAGGAAAAATAAAACATTTTTATACAAATCAATAAAATGTAAATTTAAAATGAAATTTGTAAAACATACAACGCGAGGTCTAATATAATATGTATGCGAAAAAAAATACAGAAAAAAAAACAATTAAAATGTTGCCTGGTTACCGCCATTGACAATACATTGCGTAATGCAACAAGCGTCTCTTCTGTTCATGCAGTCATTCACACTTATACACTACAGCGGTAGTTAGTCAGTTAGTCATACAGTCTATCTATCCGACAACAGACTATATAAACACTTTTTAAGTTCAAATGTACTTAAAGAATACAATTTCTTCTTCTTCTTTTTCGTCGTCGTAGAGAGAGAGAGAAATGAGGTCGCACACTAAATAGAATGTTGTATAAAATGTACAAAAAAACCGAATACAGCAACAAACAGTGATGACAATAAATAAACAAGTGTGTTTGAAACTAAACGTATAAATCTTTTATAATGTTGTTTTAAATAAAATGGACTTTGTACAGAGGTGGTCAAATAATAGAACATTTTCTTTAGAATAGAACTTTTTTTTGCGTATTCAGCTTAAGAATTTTCCAATTCAGCTGGTTTATTAACATCAATATTATATAAAATTAAGCATATAGAAAGTAGAAATGTTTTGAAAATTCAATTTAGCTATGTTATATGTTTATAAATATTAAAATTTATATATACCTATTTTTTTAAATTTTGCAATTCAGCTGAAATCATGACTAGGGTCCTATAGTTGAAACGAAAAGTCGACTTTTCGACTTTTTGCATTTTATGAAAAGTCGACTTTTCGACTTTTTGCATTTTATGAAAAGTCGACTTTTCGACTTTTTGCATTTTATGAAAAGTCGACTTTTCGACTTTCTACCTTTTGCATATAGTTAAAAGTCGATTTTTCGACTTTTTTCATTTAATTAAAAGTCGATTTTTCGACTTTTCGACTTAATAAATAAATAGTCGACTTTTCGACTTTTTCCGACTTTTCGACTTTACCACTTGTTTTGACTTTTCGACTTTTTTCGACTCTTCGACTTTTTCCGACTTTTCGACTTTTTTTTTTACTTTTTCCGACTATTTCGACTTTTTCCGACTATTTTCGACTTTTTCCGACTTTCGACTATATTCTACTTTTCGACTTTTTTCCGATTTTTTCGACTTTTTAAATATTTTCGATTTTTTTCCGACTATTTTTTTATTTTTTTCGAGTTTTTAAAGTTTTTGACTTTTTTCCACTTTTTAATTTTCCACTTTTCGACTTTTTCCGACTTTTCGACTTTTTTTGATTTTTCGACTTTTTCCGACTTTTCGACTTTTTCGACTTTTTTCGACTCTTTTCGACTTTTTTCGACTTTTATTTACAAAGTCGACTTTTCGACTTTTTTCATAGACAATAGTCGAATTATCGACTTTTTTGGAACAAAATAGTCGACTTCGACTTTTTTCGACAAAAAGTCGATTGTTCGATTATTCGAAAGTCGATTTATAGAACCATAATCATGACTGCTTAATTCAGCTAAAGAATTTTTTCGAAATTTTGCAATTCAACTATGTAAATATACTTAAAAATATAAAAAAAACTAAAATTTTATAACAATATAACAAATTCAGCTAGCTTTATGAACCATTCAATTCAGATATTTTATATTTTATAATTTTTACAAGAAAATTTTATATTCAGCTGCAAAATTCATTATTATATTAACAATTTTATGGTAAAATTAGAAATTTAAAAAAAAGTGTCAAAAAATTTATAGGCGCTTTAGTGAACAATAAAGGGTTAAAGGTCATACAACGCAGCTGTCATGAGAAGTTGTTGTTTAAAGCATTTTCACATTGTTCAAGTTAAAATTTCTTAAATTAATGAATTTTAAATGCACATTTTTTGGTAATGTTTCTTCTGTACATATGTACATACAAATGTAAATACCAAAAAGCCACGTTGAAAACTCCAAAGCATTGGAAACAAATTCAGCTTTAATGAGATGCCATGTAAGGCATGTCTGGTACAATGAATTTAAAGAATGTTGGAATAAGTAAAAAAATAAAAAGAAAACCTGCAGACCAACTCCAATAACTTGAGATTGAAGTAATGAGTTCAAGAAGAGAAAACATAGAGTAAAAATTAAAAACTGTTGAAGTTTTATGTCTGAAAAAGACAACAATTTATCAAACAAGAAAAAAAAAGCGGTAAATAACAATAAAATGAAACAAAAACTGTAAAGAATTTAAGAAACACATTTACAACAGGGATGGAAAATGCGGTACCATTTGGAAAACATGAAAAGTGTCTTAAGATACTTTTTTAGAGAAAAACACTAAATAGTTTCTTCGGCTGAATTTGAAAATTGTTTACCTTTTGGTATTTTTTTTTTAAATTTCTCTTTAACTAACTTAGCTGAAATGCATATTCAGCTAGCTGAATTTAATCTTTAACTTTCTGGAGTTAATATTTTGTAGGATAAGTTGATAGTAGGATGTATACTACATCAAATCCGAAATTAACAAATTAACTGTCTGGAGCTCCCTTCCCTATAAAGCTATTACATTCGCCCTTTCGTTAGCGACAACTCCCTAATGACCTGATACCCATATGATGTGAACTTTACCTTTGGGAGAGTATTCAGTTAAAGCTTTCCTACAATCTTATACGGTATTAGATTTAGTTCCATCTCTTGATATCGTCCTAATTGCCTTCTGGCTGTCGGTAAATATATTAAGCGCTTTGGGCGCCATATTTATTATAATCAAATTTATGAAGTATTTTATTGCTCGAATTTCTGCCCGGAAGCATGTACATTATGATTTGGTAAACAGTGGTATATTTCTGCTTATGGATCTTCAATATAGAACCCCAGCCCACTTTATACCCCAATTTATAGCCATGAATATCAAGTTTTCTTAGCTGAATTAGATTTATTATAAGTTCTCATAGTTTTGTCACTTTTTAACGTTGAATTACTTTTAGCTGAATATAACATATTTTATTTACTAAATACAATTGTCCAATTTACAAGCAGTATCGTACGGTTATATCGTAGTATGTCGTATTTTTTTATTATTGATTTGTTTTTGTTTGAAAAAAAAATAAAAAAATTCACATCGACTGTTAACTGGACAAATATTTCTTACTTATTTGTTCATATTTTTATATTGTTTAAAATCTTAAATACTTGGCTGAATAGCAAAAAAACAGTTGAATATATTTTGTAATTTTATATAAATTTGAAATGATTCTTAGATGAATAGTAAATGCCTTAGCTGAATTATGTTTTTATTAAAATTTTTATTACTTCATGAAAAAAAATTAAATAAAACTTTTGCAGAATTATAAATTCAATATAAAACTTTTGCTGAATTATGAATTCAACCTAAAACTTTAGATGAATTGTTAACAAAGACTGTTAAAATCAAAATTTCATTATTAGAGATTAATGTATTTAAAGTTATTGAGGTGAATTGTATATAAAACTTGCTGAAATCTATAGCTGGCAAAAAAATAAAGTTTTGCTTTCTTAAAACAAATTCCAAGAGCTGAATTATTATATTTGAAACAGTGTTTAGGGTTTGGAATTATTTTTTGCAGATTTTTTTTTTTAAGTTTTTTATACAAATTTGAATTGAGAAACCATTTTCTATAGAATTTTGATTTTAAAAAGAAATATTTTTTAAGAAAAATAGTTTTCATAGACAATTTTTCATTAAAATGTTACTTTGTGATCCATTTTTTAAGAATTCTCTACTTGCTTAACCCTTTTAAAGTTGTCGTTACTGTATTACCCAACCCTGCAGTAAACTTCATTTATACTTATTTTGGCAGTTAGAAAATAAAGAGAATAAAAACAAAAAAAAAATATTAAAAGTCTATAAGAAGAGAGGGGTTTTTGTAGACAGAAGAAAACTAAAGAGCAGCGCAAATACGAAATGACAAATGTCAGTTGCCCAAAAAGGAGAATGTTTAATGCACAAAAAAAGGAAATTTACAAAAAAAAAGAAGAAAATCTTAAATTATATTTATAAAATTTATAAAAATAACTACAAAACTAAAAATAAACATACCTGTTTTGAAATTAATAAAAATTTAGAATTTTTCAACGGCAATTTGTTTTTTTTCGTAAATGACACACAGACGAACAAACGAAATTTTTCAAGACAAAAAAGGGAAAAAGAATAAAAAAAATATAATTAATAACAAACAAATTATGTAGTTAATTTTTTTTACTTTTTTTGTACTAATTTAAGCAAACACACCCTAATTATGTTAAAAACAAAAAGCACTTCTTAACTAACACACACTCACACACCCGGTTAAGTTTTTAGGAAAATGTTTAATTTTAACTTTTTACGTTTTATAAACTTTCTTTATAAAAACCAAATTTTTTCCGACTCTATTTGATATAAAACTAAATTTAGATAAATGCTTTTCTCTACTTATTTTTTTCTTCACCACAAACTTGTATTATTTGGTCTTATTTTATTTCTCCTCTTTCGCAAAAAAAAATCGTTTAACTTTCACATTTTATTTTTTCTTATTGCACTTTTTTCAAACAAATTTATTTATTTTACCTGTTTTACTTTTTTTCTTCAAAAAAACTTGTATTTTTATTAAACTCAACACTTTTAAGTAAAATATTTTAAATTTCTTTTAAATAAAAGCAAATTTCTTATATTTTCTTTTAATTATAACTTTTTGTTGTTGTATTATAAATAATTTATTTTAAATTTAAAGCGCCCGCATCGATTTGTGAACACGAACGCACTCAAATCACATTTAACTTTAAAGATATTTCCAACAGTATAAAAATTAATCATAAGACAACACACAGCATTGCCATACATATAATAGCACTCACGCACACACACACATACACTCTCTTACACAAAATCACAAAAAAATTTACTCTTTAAAAAGCTCTCTGGTTATTTACTTTTTTTTCTAATTGCATTTTTAGATTTTTTTGTTATTTTTCCTATAAAAAACCGTAATATATTTTTAATTCCCTTTTAATAAATAACCTCTTTTTCTTAAATTACTTTTTTGTTTTCTTTTTTTAATATTTACTTTTTTTAATTAATATATCACTTCAAACTCTATTACTGTTGTAATTTTCTTCTTATTCTATGACATGTAATTTGCATAAATCATCATCTCATTTATTATAAAATTTGTTTACCCCTCTTGTTGTTCTCGCACTATTTTACATTGTTTCGCAAGCAGAAAATCTCACGTGGAGAACTAGTTTTTTATGGTTGTTGTTGTTTCTGTTTGAAGTTTCCTTTTTTTTCTTTTTTCTTTTTGTTCACTCTTTCTATACAGCCTAGTTGTCAAATTGTACTGGTGGCGTGATATCTATGTTGCCAGATTTTTGATGAAATGTATGTGTAAAAAACACGAGCTTTCGTATATATCAAGATCAAATGGTGATAGCTTCTTCTTAATAACTGTTACAAAAAAAAATGTTTTTAGAAAATCGAACTAGAAGTAAACTACAATCTTAATAGAACCAAAAACACTTTAAAATAGTACTAAAAATAAATTATAACTAAATTAGAACTTGTATTAATTTAACACAGCTCTAAAACTGAACTCGAACTAAACTAAATCTGAACTAGAACTGATCTAAAACTGAATTAGAACTGAACTAGAACTGAACTAGAACTGAACTAGAACTGAACTAGAACTGAACTAGAACTGAACTAGAACTGAACTAGAACTGAACTAGAACTGAACTAGAACTGAACTAGAACTGAACTAGAACTGAACTAGAACTAAACTAGAACTGAACTAGAACTGAAATAGAACTGAACTAGAACTGAATTAAAACTGAACTAGTACTGAACTAGAACTGAACTAGAACTGAACTAGAACTGAACAAGAACTAAACTAGAACTAACTAGAACTGAACTAGAAATGAACTAGAACTGAATTAGAACTAAATTAGAACTTAACTAGAACTAAACTAGAACTGAACTAGAACTGAACAAGAACTGAACTAGAACTGAACTAGATAAGAACTGAACTATAGTGGGACTACGAACAATGTTTTGATGGTGGTTATAAGAAAAATTCGTTTATAAAATTTTAATAAAAAAATATTTTCTAAAACTTACCCCCATTAGGGTTCCATAGTAACAACAGTACGTTCTGGAGGCTCTTCGGCAAGTGGTAGTTCAGAGACTATAACCACTACCACAATGGCCACAGTGAAACGTGTTACACGCAGTACTGCTACCGGTTCAAAAATCATTATAGTCTCCAAATCGAATCAATCCAGTGAGGAAACTATATTGCCCGACAGTAATAATCAACAGCAGCAGTTGCCGACGGAGCCGCATGCTGAAATTAAAAATGAAGATGATATTGAAGATTTTCTAGCCTGACATGAGGTGAAAAAAAGATAAAATTACTGCAGAAATATGCGTTTAAATACTATTATGTAAAGTAATGTATTAAAACACATAATGAAGACATCAAACTGAAATTAAATCAGTGGTAGCCAATTAATAGGAGCCGAGATCGAGATGCCCCCGTGACCTGTCAATTTCATTGGGAAACATATTCTGTGCTACTACATATTCTGTACAGAGCTGAACACACTGCTTCAATTTAATATGTCTTTTATAAATAGATTTTAATTTAAAAAAGTCTAAGTTTGCATAATTTATCATTTAAAATTAACTAATTTAAAGATATCAAATTATTTTTTTTATTAATATTTTTTTATTTTATATCAAGACTAATAATAATTTTTGAATATATATATATTTTTTATTAATTTCTCTCTAAAAAAAGGAGACATAACCAACTGTTAATTAATTACAGAAATAATGTATATAATATAAAAAATAAATACGTGTACAATTAATTAATTTAAAAATTAATAACTCTATAAATATAAAACATAAGTTTAGCATTTAAGTTTTTCGTTACATTGGTTACAAAATTGCTTATTTTTATATAAAATAATTCTTTAACAAAAAAAATGCAAAAAATCCACAACTTCAAAATGAATTTGAAAATAAATACAATTTTAATAAAAATTTATGTGAAAACTAATAATTAGTTTTTTTCATTGTAGTGAAATGGGAAAAAGACAGTATTTGCCGCTCGCTATTTACCATTACCATTACATGTTGAACAGCATGAAAATCCTCCACACGTTAGTTATTTTAAAACACATTAGAAGGGTTAATAAGCAAACACTTCCACTGATAAAATTTTATCTATTTACCAAGATTCGTCACCAGTTTTGAACATTCAGTTCTATTTCAGTTCATATTTATATGAATATCAGTTCTAGTCTTAAACTTAGTTTTAATTCTAGTTGCAGTTTTTGTTCAGCTCTAGTTTAGTTTCTGTTCAGTTCCAGTTCAGTTCTTGTTCAGGTCTATTTTAGATCTCCTTTAGTTCTAGTTCAGTTCTATTTTAGTTCTTACTAAGTTGTAGTTCTAGTTTAACTAGAACCAAGTTGTAGTTCATTTTAGTTTATTTCTAATTCAGTTCTACTTCAGTTCTGGATCAGTTCTAGTTTACTTGTCGTTCAGTTTAGTTCAGTTCCAGTACAATTCTAGTTCAATTCTAGTTTAGTTCTAGTTCAGTTCTAATTCAGTTCTAGTTCAGTTCTAGTTCAGTTCCAATTCAGTTCTAGTTCAGTTTTAGTTCAGTTCTAGTTCAGTTCTAGTTCAGTTCTAGTTCAGTTCTAGTTCAGTTCTAGTTCAGTTCTAGTTCAGTTCTAGTTCAGTTCTAGTTCAGTTCTAGTTCAGTTCTAGTTCAGTTCTAGTTCAGTTCTAGTTCAGTTCTAGTTCAGTTCTAGTTCAGTTCTAGTTCAGTTCTAGTTGTTCTAGTTCAGTTCTAGTTAATTCTTGTTCAGTTCTAGTTAATTCTTGTTCAGTTCTGGTTCAGTTCTAGTTCAGTTCAAGTTCAGTTCTAGTTCAGTACTAATTCAGTTATAATTCAGTTCTTGTTCAGTTCTAGTTCAGTTCTAGTTCAGTTCTAGTTCAGTTCTAATTCAGTTCTAATTTAGTTCTAGTTCAGTTCTAGTTCAGTTCTAGTTCAGTTCTAGTTCAGTTCTAGTTCAGTTCTAGTTCAGTTCTAGTTCAGTTCTAGTTCAGTTCTAGTTCAGTTATAAAATATTTTGTTGGCAGCTGCATAAAATTTATCTTTTACTTCTTCACCTCCTTTACCTGAGTTTTCTTCGCTATGGTATTCGAATTCTTTCCATGTTGTGTTGAAGTTCCTGCTGTTGGGTATTGATGAGGATTTGTTAAGGATTTCGGCGTAGAAGTTTTCAAAGGCGGGGTGGTATAAAAGACACGCGGTGAATCCTGTGCCGGTCTTTTCATGGGTCTTTTATTCACACTGTACGTTGTGGTAGTTATCTTATTATTGCTAGAGTCCAAGGAGGTGGACATTATGGCACCGGTATGTGTAGACATGGTAGACTTGGTATATGCTGGTATTGTTGATAGAGGTGTCATCATTTGCATTTGATAGCCTATAATATTACGATCTGTATCGTAGATAGGCACTTGTCGTTGTTTGACCATAACAGAACCTCCAGCACCAGCTCCTGTTGATGCCGTTGAGGTTGTAGCCAATGTGGTATTTCTATTACGACTCGTTTGTACTTTTCTCACCGTCTTATGGTGTTGACTGGAGGCTAATATAGTGGGTGAGGGTTGCAGTTGGGGCATGGGTCCAGCGGGCATCGTGTTGGCGGCTGCAATGGCTGGTTGTGTTGTTATATAACTGTTTGTATTTAAAATTGCTGATGTGGGTGGTGGCGTGGGATGATTAAGCGATTCATTTTGTAATAGCAGTGTTTGTTTAATGTACTCTTCCATTAACACTAACGTTTGATCTAAATCCTTAGCGCTAAACTTCCCGGTTGCTATTAAGGCCTCTATTATACGATGACGTTCCACAAAACTTAAACTTTCAAAAGGTTGTACCAACTGTTTAAGCAGCACATCAAAACGTCTTAGATTGGAGCGTAATGAAGAATTTTGTACATTACTCATTGTCGACATTTGCCCGGCTCCTTTGGGCATAATAGAAATTATGTTTCTAGGAAGCGTAGACGCTGAGGCTGCTGCTTGAGGTGTTGGGGGCTGGGTAGGTAAATTTTGTGACTCCACCGCCGGTAGTGTATGTCTTATTTTCGCCGTTATAGTTGTTGTAGGTGGTAATTGTTTGGTCAAAGCATTTATGGTGGCTGGTAAGGCTGGTCGGGGTGTTGGTGCCATTGTGGGTATTACCGGAGGCGGCGGTGCTGTTACAGTCGTGGTAGCCGTGGCCATTTTATGATGTGTAGCCAGATTTTTTCTTATTTTTTCGGCCTTTTTGCGTATAATAGCCGGTATAGTGCTATTGCCACTTTCTAAATCGGCTCTAGTTACCACCTTAGTTGTCAACACTATAGAGGCGGGTAATTCTATAACCGGTACTTGCACCTGAGCATGTATGCGTGTGGGATCAATGGCCGGCATAGGACCATCCAAATTTGGACAACAATAATCCAGCAAAACATTGCTGTGATTACGATTGTATTTTGCAGGATGCAAGAAAGTGTACATACAGGTGCCTCTATTATCCAAAGCCGTGGGTGTTACTCCAAACGACGGCACATAGTTGCTGCTGCTAGAGTCTGTAGTCAATAGACGTATATCTGTGGGTGTAACAGAACTGGAGAGAGCATGTTGTGCTGCTTCTGTTATCGATTGAGCTCTTGCCAATAGTGTTGGTGTATCGGGTAGTATGGCGTCATTTATTAATTCCATGGGATTTTCATCAACAAATTCATTTTTAAGCTCAATAGTTTCATTTGTGTCAGGAACATTTATTAGCGTTGTGGTAGTTAAGGGAGCCACTGTGGGTGGCGCACGGCTGGTGGTGGGTAAGATATATGGTTGTTGAGCCGGTTGTATAACCGGCATTGGTGTTAGCAGAGTGTTTGTATTGGGTAACATATGCTGTTGACTTTGATCTACAGATGCTGCTGGATCTAAAAATCATTAAATAAATTGGAAAATTTATGAAATTTCTTTTCTTTTTTAAATAATTTTTAAAACGATTGATTTAATCAATCTAGTTTAAGTTCATTTCTAGTTCTGTTCTTGATCTGTTCTAGTTCAGTTCTAATTTAGTTCTAGTTCAATTATAGTTCAGTTCTAGTTCAGTTCTAGTTCAGTTCTAGTTCAGTTTTTAGTTCAGTTCTAATTCAGTTCTAGTTCAGTTCTAGTTCAGTTCTAGTTCAGTTCTGGTTCAGTTCTAGTTCAGTTCTAGTTCAGTTCTAGTTCAGTTCTAGTTAAGTTCTAGTTCAGTTCTAGTTCAGTTCTAGTTCAGTTCTAGTTCAGTTCTAGTTCAGTTCTAGTTCAGTTCTAGTTCAGTTCTAGTTCAGTTCTAGTTCAGTTCTAGTTCAGTTCTAGTTCAGTTCTAGTTCAGTTCTAGTTCAGTTCTAGTTCAGTTCTAGTTCAGTTCTAGTTCAGTTCTAGTTCAGTTCTAGTTCAGTTCTAGTTCAGTTCTAGTTCAGTTCTAGTTCAGTTCTAGTTCAGTTCTATTTCAGTTCTAATTCAGTTCTAGTTCAGGTCTAGTTCAGTTCTAGTTCAGTTCTAGTTCAGCTCTAATTCAGTTCTAGTTTAGTTCTAGTTCAGTTGTAGTTCATTTCTAGTTCAGTTCTAGTTCAGATCTAGTTCAGTTCTAGTTCAGTTCTAGTTCAGTTCTAGTTCAGTTCTAGTTCAGATCTAGTTCAGTTCTAGTTCAGTTCAGTTCTAGTTCAGTTCTAGTTCAGTTCTAGTTCAGTTCTAGTTCAGATCTAGTTCAGTTCTAGTTCAGTTCAGTTCAGTTCTAGTTCAGTTCTAGTTCAGTTCTAGTTCAGTTCTAGTTCAGTTCTAGTTCAGTTCTAGTTCAGTTCTAGTTCAGTTCTAGTTCAGTTCTAGTTCAGTTCTAGTTCAGTTCTAGTTCAGTTCTAGTTCAGTTCTAGTTCAGTTCTAGTTCAGTTCTAGTTCAGTTCTAGTTCAGTTCTAGTTCAGTTCTAGTTCAGTTCTAGTTCAGTTCTAGTTCAGTTCTAGTTCAGTTCTAGTTCAGTTCTAGTTCAGTTCTAGTTCAGTTCTAGTTCAGTTCTAGTTCAGTTCTAGTTCAGTTCTAGTTCAGTTCTAGTTCAGTTCTAGTTCAGTTCTAGTTCAGTTCTAGTTCAGTTCTAGTTCAGTTCTAGTTCAGTTCTAGTTCAGTTCTAGTTCAGTTCTAGTTCAGTTCTAGTTCAGTTCTAGTTCAGTTCTAGTTCAGTTCTAGTTCAGTTCTAGTTCAGTTCTAGTTCAGTTCTAGTTCAGTTCTAGTTTAGTTCAGTTCTAGTTCAGTTCTAGTTCAGTTCTAGTTCAGTTCTAGTTCAGTTCTAGTTCAGTTCTAGTTCAGTTCTAGTTCAGTTGAACTGAACTAGAACTAGAACTGAACTAGAACTTCTAGTTCAGTTCTAGTTCAATTCTAGCTCAGTTATAGCTCTGTTCTAGTTAAGTTTTAGAACTGAACAGTAAGAACTAGACGGTTTTCTTTACAAAAGTGTCTTCACTAGACAGTTTTCTTTAAAAAAGTGTCTTCACTTGACAATTTTCTTTAGAAAAGTGTCTTTACTAGACAGTTTTCTTTAGAAAAATGTCTTCACTAGACAGTTTTCTTTAGAAAAGTCTCTTCACTAGACAGATTTTTTTTAAAAAAGTGTCTTCACTAGACAGTTTTCTTTTGAAAAGTGTCTTCACAGTTTTCTTTAAAAAAGAGTTTTCACTAGACAGTTTTCTTTAGAAAAAGTGTATTCACTAGACAGTTATCTTTAGAAAAGTGTCTTCACTAGACAGTTTTCTTTAGAAAAGTCTCTTCAATAGACAGTTTTCTTTAGAAAAGTCTCTTCACTACACAGTTTTCTTTAGAAAAGTGTCTTCACCAGACAGTTTTCTTTTGAAAAGTGTCTTCACTAGACAGTTTTCTTTTGAAAAGTGTCTTCACTAGACAGTTATCTTTAGAAAAGTGTTTTCACTAGACAGTTTTCTTTAGAAAAGTGTCTTCATTAGACAGTTTTCTTTCGAAAAGTGTCTTCACTAGACAGTTTTCTTTTGAAAAGTGTCTTCACTAGACAGTTTTCTTTTGAAAAGTGTCTTCACTAGACAGTTTTCTTTAGAAAAGTGTCTTCACTAGACAGTTTTCTTTCGAAAAGTGTCTTCACTATACAATTTTTTTTGAAAAGTGTCTTCACTAGACAGTTATCTTTAGATGTCTCCACTAAGGGCCTTTGCTAGAAAATATAATCATTCTTTAGAAAGTTGCCTTTATTGGAGAGTTTTCTTTAGGAAATAATCTTGGAATGAGTAAAAATATATGAGGAAAAAGTAAATCTTACCTTGTACTACCAATATATCGGCTGTAGAGGAAGATTTTGTTGTACCTAGTAAAGTGCCAGCGTCAACTACCGATTGTATACGTAAATTAGTTTCAGAATTATTTTGTATAACTGGTGAAGACTCTGTTGTGGTTGTTGCTGCTAGGGGCATTGAAAATTTTGATTTTTAGTATTTCAAATTTTATAAAGAGCAAAATAAGTTCAATTTTATAATTACCTTCAGCACCTAAATGGGTTAATTGTTTTGTTTGCGTTGATTGTTTTTTGCTCTTATTTAAAGCGATAAAATATTTCTTTACCATGGAACGATTAAGACGAACACATAGTTTACGGCATTTGTAAGTTTTCGGAGTTATCTATAAAAAAATTTTAATTGAAGTTAGTTAGTCGTAGTAGTGATAATATAAACTTTGTAAAAACTTACCTTATGACGTTTATTATGATCATCAACATATAATTTCTTTATATTATCAGTACTTGGTATAAGATTTAGTAAAGTTGAATGATGTCCGGATGCCGGTTGTTTAGGTGTTTTAAATACAACATTACTTGCTTGTACAGTTGGTTGTTGTTTGGGTATTACTAACGATTTTCTAGCAGAAGCTATAACAACATTAGTAACTTTATCCATGGAATCTTTTGGGGTGAGAAGAGGCATAGATTTTCTAGATTTCATGACGCTTTCAGTAGGTGCAACAGTTTCAGTTATTTTTGCCGCTTCGGTACCAGCTAACTCTTTAATGTTTAGAGATTTACGAGATTTGGTAGGTAATACTTTGGGCGAAGGAGTTGACAGCATTCTTTGTTCTGTATTTGCTATAATATCAGGAGTTTTAAGCATATCTCTTGGTAGCAAAGAGGATCTTTTAGTTCTAGCTGCAATTTGCTGTGTCTTACGTTTTGTGGGTGACTTGTTTATGTCTTTTCTGGTAGACGTATTAGTAGTTGTTGAAGTGTCTGAATTTTCTAAAAATTCAAATACTTTGGGTATTTCTGCAGTGGTATTTGCAATAGATGATTCTTGGCTGGCATTTAATTGTTCCATACTATCATTAACATTTCTTTTGACTGATAAGCGTTGACGCTTAACATGTGTGGGTGTGTTTAGAAGATCATTTATGCCACCCTCTTTCATTTCCTTAGACATGGACTCCATAAGGAAGTCAATTTCTCGTTTTTTAGGTTTCAATTTGGGAGGACTAACCTTGGGAGCATTTGATTTTCCCATTACTATGGGACTGGCTCGTTTTTGGTTAGATTTTCTAATAGAATTAGAAAGTCGTTTTACAGCTTTTTTGCTATTACTTTTTCTGCTCTGCTGTTGTGATACATTTTGCAATTGATTATCCGAAGGTTGTAATAAACTGTTATCCAACTGTTGTGTTGTATCCTCTAAAGTTTCCGAAGTTTCTTTGTCATCTGTAGCTTTAGAATCCTGTTGAGGTTGCACAGTTGACTGCAAGTCTTTTTCCTTATTAAGGTTTAACGTATTGTTGTCTGATTGTGTTGTAGTATCAGCTATTTCTAGTTTTTTATCTTTGTCTTCTGCTGGTTTTGTTTCCGAGATTTTTGTTACTGGCTTGACCTTAGGTGGTCGGCCTGGACGTCTTGTTGCCGACTGTAAGTCTTTTTCTTTATTCTGACACATCATATTGTTGTCTTCCTCAGTCGTTACCTCAGCTACTTTTTCCTTTTCTTCTTTATCTTCAGTAGTCTTTATTTCTGATGTTTTTGTTACTGGCTTATCTTTTACATTAATTGGATCAACAGATGTTGTTTGTGTTATATCTTTGGTAGTCTTAGTAGTCTCTGCTGATTCTACTTCCACATTTTGTTTCTTACTTTTTAGCCAATCTGAAAATGACATAACCGTCGAAGCGCCTGGTGATTTTGTAGGGGAAACATTAGTTTTTCCTTTAATAGGTTTAGTTTTATCCGTTAACACTGTAGTAGAGCCGCCTCCTGGAGTTTTAGTTGGTGAAACATTAATGTTTGTTTTATTACTTTTAACACGTTCCGGTGTTTCTTGAACTTTGGTAACATTTGAATTGTCTGTTTTAACATTTGTGGTGGTTAAAGTTTTCTTGATGTCTACATACGACTTTATGCTCAAAGGATCTTTGTTAGCTGATAAATCTACTTTACTAGTAGTTTTTATACTGTGTTTAGTGCCCAATACTTCCTTTTGAAGTACTTTTTCAGGCTCTCTTATCGTTGTGAATTTTCCTTTAGCATTTCTTGGTTTCTCTACTGTTTCTTTGATTCCAGTATTGGTTGAGGGCTCCTTGTTTGATCCAGTATTTTTGTTTTGTGAAGTTTCAGGTTGTTTTGTTGCTGGTACTTCTTGTGTTTCATGCAAATAATTCTGTTCTTTAGTAACAACTTCCGCGGTAACAACGGGCAACTCTTCTTCTACTAGACAATCGTCATTTAAATTACGAAAACGTGCTGAAATTAAAAAAAAATAAAAAAAAAACATATAGTTAAACTGTTTAGTTATGTGGTAGTAGTAGTTCAAGTTCAGTTCTAGTTCAGTTCTAGTTCAGTTCTAGTTCAGTTGTAGTCCAGTTCTAGTTCAGTTCTAGTTCAGTTCTAGTTCAGATCTAGTTCAGATCTAGTTCAGTTCTAGTTCAGTTCTAGTTCAGTTCTAGTTCAGTTCTAGTTCAGTTCTAGTTCAGTTCTAGTTCAGTTCTAGTTCAGTTCTAGTTCAGTTCTAGTTCAGTTCTAGTTCAGTTCTAGTTCAGTTCTAGTTCAGTTCTAGTTCAGTTCTAGTTCAGTTCTAGTTCAGTTCTAGTTCAGTTGTAGCTCAGTTTTAGTTCATTTCTAGTTTTCTAACTTACTTGATTTCTTTGATGTATTATCCAATTTAGGTTTTTTGCCAGAATTTTGATTCTCCTCCAAGGCAGGCGAACGTATAACACGTTTTATAGTAGTACTTCCTATAACAGTTGGCTTATCAAATTTACCAATCTTTTGCGCTGTCACCACCGGTGTTGGTGTAGTCTTCAAAGGTGGTGGCTCTTTAAAAACTTTCTTCTTTTTATCTGTAAATGTAAAAAAAGAAAACAAATAATATATTACTTTCGGTTAATATAATTAAAAAACTATTTAAATCTTCACCATTTTCCGATAATGGCGTTTCCGTTGCCCGTTTTCTTAAAGTTCGTCGTATTGTATTGTCCGAGTTGGATGATGTTATAGATGAGCATTCACTGCCAGACATATCAGCATCTAAACTTATATTATCTTGTTGGGATTTTAAAAGTGAATCAAACATTGAAGACTCTACTTGTTCGGCGATGATATCTTCACTTTCTAATTGTGATTCTTCGGCAGGTTTTTCGTCGATATTAGAAGCTATTTCCTCTGATTGAGTTTTTTCAGTATTTTCATCGGCAAGTGTGAGTTGTTGTTTAATTTCTGTACGTTTTTTGGTATTTAAGAGTTTCTTAGCGTTCTCTTCTGTGGAAAGTTTTGAATCCTCTGGAGTTGAATTTGAATCAACAGAAGGAGTTTTTGGAATTTCCTTTTCTGGTTTTGCCGTATCTTGTGTTGAAGTTTTTTCCCCAGACGATTCAACCGAAGATATTTTTGTTGTTTCTTTTACTTCTTTAAGTTCTTTATCTGATTTTTCAGCTTGAGCTGCTTTAATATCTGCACGACTCCTAGTTTTTCTCGGTTCGTTATGTTCTTCATCTGTTTGAGGTTTAGTGTCATCTTGGTTTGAAGTTTTTTCAGTTTCTTTTTCTGAGTTATCCTTATCTGCCTTTTCTCTAACTTCAGCATTTGTTTCTTTCTCTGTTGTTTCTTTAATTTCAACACGACTTCTTGTTTTTCTTGGTTCAAGAGTTTCCTCCTTAGTTTGTTCTTGCTGTGATAATTTCTCCCCTGATGATTCAATTTGAGTTGTTTCAGTTGTTTCTTTGACTTGTTCATCTTTTTGTGCCACACGTTTCCTAGTGGTTCTCGGCTCTAAAAGTTCTTGATCAGCGAGTTTCTTACTATCATCTTCAGATGAAATTTTATCTTTAGAAACTTCACTTTGTGTAATGTTCTTTGTTTCATTAAACTCTCCCCGTCTTCTAGTTTTACGGGGTTCAAAATGTTCTTCATCTTCAGTTTGAGACTCTTCATTTGTTTCTTTATGTGCACCCCGTTTTCTAGTTTTCCTTGGTTCACTTTGTTCTTCCTCCATTTGAGTATTCTCTTGTGTTGAAGATTTTTCTTGAGATTGTTCTTTTGTTTCATTAAGTTCATCTTCCTTTCTAGTCTTTTTAGATTTATTAATATCTTCCTCCGTTTTTGTTTTATCGAGTGTTGCACCTTTTTCTTCCGATAGTTCAGCTTGTGTTTGTTCCTTTATTTCTTTAAGTTCTCCACGCTTTCTAGTTTTTCTGGGCTCCAACTGTTCTTCATCTATGTGAGTTTTTGATTCATCTAGTGTTGCTTCCTTTTCCTTTGCGGTTTCAGCTGAAGTTTTATTTGTTTCTTTTTCTAATTCGGCTTTAAGTTCTCCACGTTTTCTAGTTTTTCTGGGTTCAAATTGTTCTTCATCCGTTTGTGTTTTAGTCTCATTAAGTGTTACATCGTTTTCTTCTGCAATTACAGCTTGGCTTTCCTTTGTTTCTTTCTTTAATTCAGTATGTTTTCTAGGAGTTTTTGTCTCTAATTTTCCTTCATCAGTTTGAGTATTAGTATCGTCTGCTTCTTTTTCTTCTGTCTCCTTTGATTCTTTTACCAATTCAGCTTTAAGTTCTCCTCGCTTTCTAGTTGTTCTTGTCACAGACTTTTCTTCTTCCACTTGACTATCGAAATCCTTTTGTTTTGTCGATTTTTCTTCAGATTGTTGAGATGTTTTCTTTGAGTCTTTTTTCTCTTTTTCTAAACTTTTTTCGTCAATTTGTAGTAGTGTCGCTTCATCTTCTTGTTCTTGTTTAGTTTCTGCATGACTTCTTGTTATTCTAGGTTTAACATGATCTTTTTCTTCTTTTTGTTTGGTTAAATCATCCTTTGATAAAGTTTTTTCGCCAGATGATTCAGTGTTTTCTTTATCTATCTCAGTTTTCTGTTCACCACGTCTTCTAGTTTTTCTGGGTTCAAAGTTGTCCTCTTCCTTTTCACTTTCAAAAATTTCACTGGTTGGTTTTTCTTCTTTCTCCTCCTGTTTTAAAGCTTTAGCTTTTGAACTTGTATTCTCTTGTTCTTCTTTAACTTGAGAAGTTTCCGCTGTTTTCTTCTCTAGCTTCTCCTCTTTTGTAGTCTCTTTCACAGTTTCTTTCTGTGTGGATTTAATTTCAGTTTTAACAACCTCTTTCAATCCCACCTTCTTTTCTAATTTTTGTACATTCTTTTCATCGCTTGTTGTTGTTGTTTTCTCAAATTTGCTTTTCTCCAATTCACTAGATTTTTTAGCTTTTGGTGATTGTATTCTTTCAGTTTTTCCCTCCTTAGATTCTTCATTTGATTTGATATTTTCCAAACGACTTCTAGTAATTCTTGGTGTAATTGCCACTTCGCTTTCATCTTCTTCTGTTGTGTCCGTTACCGGTTGTTTAGCATCATTAGCTTGTTCTGAATCTTTTGATTCTTTAGACTTATCAACTTTTGTTTCTTCTTTAGATGATTCAACTTTTGTTTCTTCTTTAGATGATTCAACTTTTGTTTCTTCTTTAGTTAAAGCAGCCTCTGAAGCTACTTTAATTTCCTTGGTGTTTTTATTATCCTTTTCTTCTTTCTTTGTTGTAGTTTCAGTCTCTTTTATTATGTCATCCTGGAGCTCTGTTGCTTCCACCTTTTGATCATCTTTTGTTGTTGCTGTTTTGATGATAGAATCTTTCACATTCTGATCTTTGCTTTTGACATCTTTTGCGTTTATTTCAGATGGTTCTTTTGTTTCTTTTTGAACCTTAACATCTTCCTTTTTCATGTTGGAAGCATTTGTCGGCTGCGGCGTTTTATTTTCTACTGTTTTATTTACAACTTTTATGATTTTTTTACTGGGTTTGGGAGATTGTGTGGATTTTATGTTTGTATTTGTTGGTTTATCTTTTGCTAATGGTTTTGCATCTCTATTTGTGTCTTGTGGAGTTTGAGTTTTTGCTACAGTTATTGAATCATTAGGATTCAAACATTGTTTGCTTTTTTGCTCATTTTCCGTTTGTGAAAGTTTAGATTTGTTTGCCTTTGATTCGTCTGTCGTTGATTGTAAGGCCTGTTTTTTGACTGCCTTTTCAGTCTTTTTTACTTCTGCTTTAGTTGCTGCAGTTTCTTTAAGAGATTGCTTAGCAGGAGCGCTATTATCTGCAGTTACTTGTGGAGCGGCTTCTTTATTTTCCAAAGCTGAGGTCTCTTTTTTAGTTTCTTTAGAAGTGTCTGTATTAGTTTTTATCTCCTTTTCACTTTGAGATTTCGTTGTTGGCGGATTTGTATTATCAGCAGCTTTCGCTTCTTTTGTTTTGCTAGTTTCTGGTTTAGAAGTTTCTTTTGTTTTGCTAGCTTCCGTTTTAGAAGTTTCTGTAGTTTTTATATCTTTAGGCTTTTCATTACTGATGGGTTTTGTTGCTTCCTGTTTTTTAACCACTGCCTCCTGCTTTTCTTTTTCAATCGAAGATTCAACCAATTTAGTTTTCTGTGTCTGTTCCTCTTTAGATTTAGGTTTTGTTTTCGGTGACACTGGTATGCTTTTATTATCCTTGTTCCTAGAATCTGAAACTTTTGCTTGTTCTGTACTTTTAGAACTTTGTGTTGGTTTCTTAAAATCAGCTGACTTTTCCTGAGCTTTAGGTTCTTCAGGTTTTCCCTTATTAGAATCTTTAGTTTCTGGTTTTTCACATGTTTGAGGTTTTGTCTCAATAGGTTTTGTATTGGTTCCTGAAACATTGGATCCTTTAATGGGTGTTTTAATTGGAGTTTGTTTGTTACTCGCTGGTGTAACAGTAGTTTCTTTAGCTGGTGTTTTTGTGGGTATTTCAGACTTTCCAGTAGTTTGTGGTTTTGTTTCAGTGGGTTTTGTATTGGTTCCTGAAATAGTGGGTCCTTTAGACGGTGTTTTATTTGGAGTTTGTTTGTTACTGGATTGTGTAACATTAGTTCCATTAGCTGGCGTTTCAGATATTCCAGAAGTTTGTGATTTTGTTTCAGTGACTTTTGTATTGGTTCCCGAAATACTGGATCCTTTAGACGGTGTTTTAAGTGGAGTTTGTTTGTTGCTGGTCTGTGTAACAAGAGCTTCTTTAGCTGGTGTTTTTATGGGTGTTTGTTTATTGTCTTTAGTTGCAGGAGCATCTTCTTTTTTCTCTTTAGTTGTTTTGTTTTCCTCTGGAGTAGTTTTATTTGTATTTTCCCCTAATTTGGGTAGTGCTTGATTAGAGTCTTTTTTCTCTTTGCTGCTATCAACCGCAGTTTTCTTAGAGTCAGTACTGGAATCCTTCTTAGTGCCTTCATTAGTTTTAGAAGACGAGGCAACAGTTGAAGAAGTCTTTGTCAAATCTTCCTTGAGAGTTTTAGCAACAACTGGATTTTGTGTTGCAACTTTAGTTGTTTCAGTCGTTGTTGTAGTTTCTGATTTCGGTTCTTTAGCAGAGACAGACGATGTTTGTTCTTTAACAGTTTCCTTAGCTTTCGGCAAATCCTTTAGATCCTTTTGATCTGAGAAACTTTTCGCTTCCTGTTTTGGTTTTTCATTAGTTTTAGACACTTTTACGGGGGTAGCAGTCTTTGTTGTAGATTTATTTGCCGTTGTTGTAGGAGGATTATTAGATTTATTTGTTTCTGTTTTAGTATTTAAAGACTTATTTAGATCTGCTGGAGGTTTGGGTTTCTTAGAGAAATCAGACTTGTCAGTTTTACTACTACTAATACTGCTACTCGAGCTACTTTTATTTAAATTAGGTGTTTTACTCAGATTTTTACGTTCTTTTGAAGAATCACGTGAACTACTAGGAGTTGATGTAGTAGTGGAAATTTTGCTTGAAGGTGTTGTTGTTTTAGTTAAAGGATCTTTAGTTTTATCCTTAGCTGGTGTATTAAGAGATTTTTCAGTCATTTTTTCTTTAGGTTTATCTATATCCTTTTTCTCTAATGTTTTGTTGAGATCTTTGGAGTCCTTTTTATTATCTGAATCTTTAGGAATCTTACTGTCGCTACTGGTTTTAGCTTTATCTTTATCCACTTCTTTAGGTTTTATATCTTTCTTTTCTGCAGACTTTTCTTTTGTTCCCTCCTCTTTTTTATCTGTAGAACTTTTACTAGAATCTTTTGTCTCTGTTTTTAAAGGTTTTGTTTCTTTTATATCCTGTTTTTCCTTTTCCTTTGTCTTATCTTTCCCTCCCTCTGATGAGTGTTCTCTTTTAGCACTTGAACTTTTGTGGTAGTCTTTTGATTCTTTGTGCTCTCTGGACTTGCTGGATTCTCGAGATTTGGAGGATTCTTTAGAATCACTAGATTTTCTATGATCTTTAGAATCAATAGATCTTCTATGTTCCTTATGATGATGATGATGATGATGACGTTTAATTTCCTTATCATGACTATGTCTAGAACGATCTTTAGAGTTTTCACGTGAACGATCTTTAGAACTTTCTCGTGAACTTTTATCTCGAGAACTTTCCCGTGAACTTTTATCTTTTGAATTGTCGCGAGAACTTTTACTAGAAGAATGTTTAGAACTTTTATCTTTTGTATCTTTATCGCGGTAGCTTTTTTCACTAGATTCTTTTGTTTTATCCTTTAAAGATTTATGAGAATTTGTAGGACTTTTAAATGAAGCTGAGGAGGAGGAGCTAGAAGCTTTTTCTGTATCAGAACTAGTGTTTGCGGATTTTTTGGGTGTCTCCAGGACTTTTGTTTCTAAATCTATTTTGTTATCTGTATTGGTGGGTTGTTCTTCGAAACCTTTAAAATCATCTACATCATCTAGGCTAAGCAAGGGTGCAGGTGTTTCTTCATTGATTTCTGGTGTATTTAAATTTCTAAAACGTTTCTTTTTACGTGTTTGTGGTGAGTCCGTGATATTTTGTTTTAAATTTGCAGCTTCCTGGCTTTCTTGGGTTGTTGTAGTCAAAGAGCTTTCGTTTGTAATAGCATTTTGATCAGCAACAGTTGCTGGTAAAGATTCTTTAGTTTCTATTACGCTGTCTATTAATTTTTCTTTATTAACCTCCATTTCTTTCGTCTCTTCCGACTCATTTGTTTCTTTTGTCATTTCCTCTTGTTTCTTGTTTTCCACTTCCTTTAGTTCCGTAACACTTTCTTCCTTAACTATCTCCTGTTGCTTTTCCTTACTTCCTTTATCTTCACTAACTACCTCTACAGCATTATCGTCATAATCAATTACCACACCAGTTTTTGCTACTTTATTTTTATTTTCTTCCTGTTTTTGAACCATTTCCACCTCCGCTGTAACCTCTTCTTCGCCTCCCAATTCAATATCTGCCAGTGTTATCTCTGGATTGTATTTAACTTTATGTTTCATGGCCTCAGCATATGATTCTTCCAGCAGTTCTTCTACCGCCGATAAATCCGAATCAGTCGATGCACCTCCGGGCGAACTAATGCCTCTATAATCCATATTCTTAACACTTTTCTTTTTAGTTCTTTTCTTATCTAATAAAAGACAAAATAGAAGATTAATAATTAATGCATAACTCCAGTATAAAACAAACAAACTTTAACAACTTACTCGTTTTATTGGAGTGCTTTGGTGTAGTAGGATTTGTTAATGACGGGTTCGTTGTGCTTGTAGCCGTATTAGTGGTGGGTGCTTGTTCAAAACTATCTACTAAATTTTCTCTAGAGGTTGTTATATCAATAACAATATTAACTTCTTCTTCCTCTTCCTCTTCTCCAGTATCTTCGAGTAAATTGTATGTCTGTAGGAGTTCCAATAATTTTGGTTTTTCTCCCTTTCTTAAAACACTTTCGATTATTTGTGGATGCTCGTATGGTTTGATGGCTTTAGTTTTGCGTAATTTAAAACCAGAAGAACTGCTGGGTGTAGCACTATCGTCTGATATAACCGGTGAAGGTGTTGAGGCGCGATAATCTTCTAAATATGTGTTTGTATTTTATGTTTTTGTTTTACAAGTCAAACGTTTATAAAATTTTGTTTTTGTTTTTTTATATCTAAATAAATAACTAAATATTTGATCGATGTGAGAATAAAACATCGATCACTAATAACAACTATTTCACTACAATTGTTAATGACTTTAGGGAAACAAAATTCTTTAGTACACAATTCTCTTATCAAGGCAACACATTAACAATTGTAATACAATTCAAAATATACTAGTCTATAGTCTCTTTTAGCCTACAGTTTGATCTATAAACTTATCTATATAGTCCAGTTTCTAGACAAGAATATAGTCTAAAAATATAGATTATTGTCTTGACTAAACTATAGTCCAGACTATAGACTAAACTATAACCTCTAATTTGTTTTCACAAAATACAAGAAAAAACATATTTCTTACTTACCCAAATTAGAAGTTGTACCACTGGAATCATTAGATAATTCTATAACTTGTGAACTACGGCTTAAGACATCTTCATCGTATTCATCATCATAATAATCATCACCGGAATAGTATTCATCATTACTTTCATCTTCATCATCATCAAACTCACTAATTGAATTATAAGTTTCACCAGAAATATCCGATAAAGAATAATTATCAGAACCTGCTTCCGATAGATCGTCTAAATCTAAAAATTTAAAGTAATTTAAAAAAATAAATAAATTTTTTTAAAACAAAGCTTTTTTTTTACAAAACTTTACCTAAAGGATCATTGGCTGGATCTTTTGTAATAATTTTCTCTGGTCTTATTATAGTAGCAGGACGTTTTGTTACCTTTTTTAAAACAGTGCTTGTAGCTTTAGGATTGTTTAAGGAAGAAGCTTGTTTTACCGATCCTGATGTGCTGGCTGTTGATGCTAAAGGCTTACGTGCTAATGCTGGCAATTGTACTGATCGGGAAGATGTTGCTGCTGATGTAGAAGAAGTGGAGGTGGTAGGTTTTTGTCGTTGGCTTATGGATGTTGTAGTGGTTGTTGTTATAGAGGAAGTTGAACGTACAGGTGCTGTTCTTTGTAATAAATTTGTTTTATTTTGTAAATTCTGTTGTTGATTCTGTACTGTTGGTCTAACAGTGGCAATTGATTTGGGTTTATTGGCAAATGTTGTTTGAGTTCTAGGATTAGTTGTGGTTTGCGTATTAACGCCACTAGTTTTTGTTGGGTAAGTTTTAGGTTTGGGTGTTGAAGAAGTTACTGAATAATGAAAAAGTGTTAATCTTTAAAATCATCATTTTTTTAATATTATAATTCTCAAACTTACTTTTATTTGTTGGTTTTTCGACTGTATTATAGTTATTTGTGGTTTCTTGTCTTGATATTTCTACTTTTTGTATAATTTTTGCTCCTGGAATATAAACGTTATATCAATTTATTAGGATTTAAAGTAAAAGAAAATCGCTTTGAACAATTAAATTGAATATACCTATTTCATCAATTTTATCATCTAAAGAGTCATATGAATCAAAAGATGCAGATTTTCTTCTTAAAGCGGTTTCGTTTTCTAGACGAAAAGAAACAGAAATAAAAAAATAAATAAATAATAAAGAAACAAAAATGTTTTTAAAACAAATAAAAATGAAGAAATTTTCAAATGAAATGATAAATTTCACTAAAAATTATTATTATAAATTTAAAATTTTATTAAAAATTCAAAAATTTCAGTTGAGTTCTGGTTCATTTCTTGTTCAGTTCTAGTTCAGTTCTAGTTCAGTTATAGTTCAATTCTAGTTCAGTTCTAGTTCAGTTCTAGTTCAGTTCTAGTTCAGTTCTAGTTCTGTTCTAGTTCAGTTCTAGTTCTAGTTCAGTTCTAGTTCAGTTCTAGTTCAGTTCTAGTTCAGTTCTAGTTCAGTTCTAGTTCAGTTCTAGTTCAGTTCTAGTTCAGTTCTAGTTCAGTTCTAGTTCAGTTCTAGTTCAGTTCTAGTTCAGTTCTAGTTCAGTTCTAGTTCAGTTCTAGTTCAGTTCTAGTTCAGTTCTAGTTCAGTTCTAGTTCAGTTCTAGTTCAGTTCTAGTTCAGTTCTAGTTCAGTTCTAGTTCAGTTCTAGTTCTAGTTCAGTTCTTGTTCAGTTCTAATTTTATTTAAAAACAAAATTTAAAATAATTCCAAATTTTACTAAAAACTCGAAATTTCGCTAGAAAATTAATATTTAACTTAAAAAAAAAGAACAAAATTTTCAATTTTATTAAAAATAATTAAAATTTTTTTAAAAATTCAAAATTTTTTACAAATTCAAAATTTTTTCTAAAAACACAAACATTCAATTAATATCATTATACAAATATCGGAATTTAGGTCCCACAAAAAAAATTATATTCAGCATCGGTCAGAGTCAATACTCTTAACGAAACAGTATAAATTGACACATTCAGTCGCACCCACAGCAAAATGTACCCTATGCCCCATAAACATATTTTACTTACCACTTCTTTGATAAACATTCAAATCATCATCATCATCTTCTGAATTATCATCGAATAAACAATTAAATATATCCTGATCTAAAGATGATGAAGAATCATCACCGTCGTCATTATTAGCTTTTGGATTTTGTAAATTTTTATTATTGTTATTATTCGATTTTGATGAAGTGGAGGCCGACGATGAGGCGGCCGCAGCTGCAGCAGCTGAATTTAACGCTTAAAAAGGGGAAACAAAAAGTAGGAAAAAAAGCACAAAATTACTAACATACGAGTCAGAACGCAGGGGCAGCAAAGCAATTAACTGCATTTGCAATAATTATAATTTACCAGGTAACACTAAATCTTCGTACTCTTCCAGATATTCAATGTCTTCCATTTTTTTTATATCCACACACACGACAAGGACAAGTTTTATGGTCTATGGTCGTTTATGGGAATTTTCACTTTTTTTTCTTTTTTAGAAAAGTATTTATCGCATTTTTTCCATCAATGTCTCAAAAACACACAACTTTTCTAAAGGCTGTACCAAGTTATTTTCACAACGAACGAGCGAAATGTGTATGTTGTTTTGGAATTTTACAGAAACTTTGCGTTAGCTATTTTTTCCTTTGAAAATTATATTTTTCTATAAATTGACACTTTAAAAACTTGAATTATGTTTAATAGAAAGTAATTTTATCAGTTTTTCTTTATTAATTGCAGAGTTTTCGAAAGGAAAATTAATTATATTTTTGCACTAACGCGCTAAAAGCAAGAGCGAAGCCGATCGAGATTCAGACCGGCGGCGGCTAACTATGAAAATGTGCGGCGGCGGCTTAAAGTCGACTATAGTCGAATGATTTTCGGAGGCGCCGGCTACTGTAACATTTTGTAGATGCTTTTTTTTAAGTTGCCACATTTTTCGAAATTTACAAATTTTATGCAGGCATATTTTTAAAATACAAAATGCAAACCGACCTTCATATATTTGAAATAAATAATAAATATGGGAGAGAAATATAATTTTGCCACATCACGTCACAAACATTAATTGACAATATCTTAGCATCATTCCTTTTGTTTGGTCGCCTCTTTATCCTATGCACATACATAGAAATATAAACAATTTTAAAATATTTATATTTTTTCCCTAGATATAGGCAGACTTTTCGGTGGAAATGCCCATATACTAAATTAAAATTGTAGTTGAATTTAATATTCACATTAAAAAGCATTTGAAAATATGAAAAATATATTTTATAAATTATATTATATATAAAATCGGCTTAGCTGATGCAGCCGGCCTTAAATGTTGGCCGAACTTAGCCGACCTCTGCGGCGGCGGCTTAGTGAAACTAGTATAAGTCGGCGGCGGCTATTAGCCGGCTCTCAGCCGAACGGCTTCGCTCTTCTCTGGCTAAAAGCTGGGTCAACAACGGAAAATATTTCAGCTCTCTATCTTGTTTCGTTTCTACTCTTTACTTTTACTTTTGTCGGTCTATTTTATGACCAATATTTACAAATGGAATGACAAAATCATTATACCCTCCATCTTTTTTTTATTTTTTACATTTTAAAAAGAGAACAAAAGCAGACAGCAATTATTTCAATTGTTTGCAAAAAATAACCAAACGAAAAAATAATTCACATGTACACATGCAACATAAAAATAATCGTTTAATAATAACCAAAGTGGCCATATTGGCGCAAAATAGTAGCAGAATTTCTTCTCGCAGTCGGCAGAATTTGAATCAAATTGACATCAACAGCACTTTTGTTTAGCCGATGCATATTAAATAGTGTTGTGAGAGTAATCGTTGTTTTTTTTTTAATGAGTACTTAATTATTCTGAGTACAGTACAGGTGTCAGTGTTGTATTTGTGTATACAATAAGCAAAAACCAACAGAGTTGGGAAAATAAGTAATTTATAAACATATGGAAATATTTTCTTTTGTAAACAGTGAAAAAAACTATTTTATTTAAAGATTATAGTAGCTTTGTCCCAGAACTTTTCTGGCTAAAGAGAATTAATGAATTTTCTCTCCGTACTTATAAAAAGTACGGGAACAGAAAAAACAAAATTTATCTTTCAATAAATTTGTGTTGTAATTTATAAACAAATGGAAATATTTTCTTTTGTAAACAGTGAATAAACTATTTTATTTAAAGATTATAAATCGTGTTAATGTTTCTTTCTAAATTTTCTTTGTTTTCGTCTGACCACCTCTTTAATAATAGTGGGATTTTACTTTGTATATAAATAAAAAGTGCTACCAAGTTTTGTGTGGATTTCGTGTAGTGGCAACTCTTTAGCTGTCAACAATTTGTTTTTCTTTTACTTGTTTCACGTGTTACAGTGTTTTAGATATTCTTTAAAAGTTTTTCATAAAATTATTAAAAAATATATATGTTATATATTAAAACATAAATAAAATGGTAGTGGTTAGAAATATGGATTTAATTACCACTATAGAAGATGATGCCGAAGTAGAAAATCTCTCAGAAGATTCCGATGCAGAAGTGGAGGTAAGTGGAAACCTCGTTTTTTTTTTTGGTTTTTAATAAAATAATAATAAATTTTCTTATATTTTTTTATGAAAAAGTATCAACCCACCAAACTAAAACACAAAAAAGTAACCGAATTTGAAAAAAATTTTGAATTTGTTAGTTCTGTGAAGGAATACAATCAAGATACTTGGGATGATTTGATGAAATATGTTAAACGTAAGGCACGCACAAAGACCGATGATAAAATTGCAGCCCGTCTCAAGCAAAGAGAGGGGGAAAGTGGTGAAGCCATTAATCCCAAAGATGAAGATAGTGGTGATGAAATTGATTTGTCCGAGGACGAATTAAAACATGACAATTTGCGTTTAAGAGAGAAAAAACTGTCTAAGAAAAAGAAGAAAAACAAGGGAGGCAGTGATGATGAATCCGAAGAAGAGGGTGAAAAAATGCAATTCGATGAGGCCATTGAATCGAATGAAGCTATTACTTCTTTCTATCAAATGAATCTTTCCCGACCTTTAATGAGAGCCATCGGTGTTTTGGGCTATATCTATCCCACACCTATTCAAGCCTCCACTATACCCATTGCTCTCTTGGGTAGAGATATTTGTGGTTGTGCTGCCACTGGTACCGGTAAAACAGCTGCTTATATGTTGCCCACCGTGGAACGTTTACTTTATCGTCCTATGAATAATAAAACAGTTACCAGAGTATTGGTTTTAGTACCCACTCGTGAATTGGGTGCTCAAGTCTATCAGGTTACTAAGCAGTTGTGTCAGTTTACTACTATTGATGTTGGTCTAGCTATTGGTGGTTTAGATGTTAAGGCTCAAGAAATGGTTTTACGTCAGAATCCGGATATTGTTATTGCTACTCCTGGTCGTTTGATTGATCATATAAAGAATACACCCAGTTTTAGTTTGGATTCGATTGAGGTAAGTTTGTAAAAAGAAAGCAATGCGATATTCAAATATAAACCCTAAAATGATGACCAATCCTTGCGCTCTGAAATTTAGGAAAATTTAAATTTTCCTTTATTCAAGAGGAGATCATTTAAAACTGTTATATAGCGAGGTCTATATAACCTGATTGAAAAAAAGTGTTCTATAATTTCAAATCTACAACCAGAATACAAAATATTAATAAAATCTTATTAAATACTAAAACAGGTTCTTATACTCGATGAAGCCGATCGTATGTTGGATGAATACTTTGCCGAACAAATGAAGGAGATTATTAATTCTTGTTCGAAAACCCGGCAAACTATGCTTTTCTCGGCCACCATGAGTGAACAAGTTAAAGATTTAGCTGCCGTTTCTCTAAATAAACCCGTCAAAGTTTTCGTTAATAACAATCAACAAGTGGCCTTTAATTTACGTCAAGAATTTATACGTATACGTGAGGATAAAGAAGGTGATCGTGAACCGATTTTAGCTAGTTTAATTTGTCGTACTTTCCATGATCATTGCATGGTCTTTGTGCAGACAAAGAAACAAGCTCATCGTCTACACATCCTGCTGGGTTTGTTGGGCATTAAGGCTGGTGAATTGCATGGTAATCTAACGCAACAACAACGTTTGGAATCTTTGAAAAAGTTTAAAGAAGAACAAATAGATGTTCTCATAGCTACCGATGTGGCTGCCAGAGGTTTGGATATTGTGGGTGTTAAGACAGTTATTAATTTTGTTATGCCCATAACTACTGAACATTATATACATCGTGTGGGTCGTACAGCTCGTGCTGGCCGAGCTGGTATATCGGTATCGTTGGCCGGTGAAAAGGAAAGAAAGATTGTTAAAGATATTATAAAGAATGCTGAGGGTTCAGTAAAGAATCGTATTATACCTCCAGAGATTATAGAAAAATATCGCAATAAATTAACAGCCTTAGAACCAGAAATACGTAAGTTTTATTTTTTCGCTGCGACTGAACTAGTTTTTATTATCTTTTTCTATTTTCAGAAAATATTTTGGATGAAGAGCAGGCCGAACGACAAATCGCCAAAATGGAGCAACAATTATCGAAAACTGAACGTAAATTGTTGGGCGCTAAAAATGAACATCGTGATTGGTTCCAAACTAAAAAGCAACGTGAAGAAGAAAAACAACGTCTGTCACTTAACCCAGACGATCCTAAAAATAAAAAATCAGACGATAAAAATAAAAAACGTAAACGTCCTGAGTATGGTGGTGATGGTGAGGATGGTCCTCCAGTTAAGGAATTAAGTGCCAAAAAGAAAAAGAAGGAAGAAGCCGCTAAAAGAGTTAAAACACCCGAACAGTTGGCTAAAGAAAGAGCCATGAAAGAAATTGAAAAAGTTTCTTTGGTTAGAGCTAAAATTTCTAAATTACGTAAACGTCCCGGTAAATTGTCAGCCGTTTCGGATGTCTCCTCCTTCTCGAAAGGTGGTAGTACAAATAAACCCAAACGTGGTGGTAATTCAGCATTTACTAATGATTTAACCGACGTCAGCCGTAGTGGAGCTTTACGTTTACGTTCAGAAGCTAATCGTCATCAGAAAATGTCTAAGATTTCGGCCAAAAAGAAGACCAGTAATGTGAAATTGATTAATAAGGCGGGTAAGAATAAATTCAATAAGGGCAAGAGCTTTGGTGGACCCAGATTTGCCAAAAAGGATAAAAATAAAAAGAAATAGATGGAATTTTCTACATGTAAATACAGATTTTAGACTTTAGGACTTTTTATGAGTTATAATTATAAAAAAAGTTTAATAAAATGTTTTTAAATAAAAGATAATTGTTATTTTTTAAAATAAATATATTGACAAAATAGAGATGCGTCAGACTGAATCCAAATTATCCTCAAATTCTACGTTATGAAGAAAAGTTTTTAGATTCTAAAATTTAGAATATAGTCCACATACAAATTTATAATTTGAACTATTGACTAAAAATAGTCTGGTCCACAAAGTAGACAAGGTCATAGTCTAATGACTAGACCATTGTGGTCCATATATCAGACTATAATCATGAATTTGCCTTTTCCCCTTCACCCTATAACAAATTCGCTTTTGAATTGTGAAATTAATGGAATTTGTCTCATTTCTTATAAATTCGCCTTTCAAACACCTACATAAATATCCTTTTTTCTAAATATCCCATTATCACAACAATAACAACAAAAAATACAATCTGGCAACACCACTGACTGTCAAATTGTTTTTCGCGTCTGCCATTAGTTTGTAAACAAAATTTTTATCAACATTTTCAAAGTTCTACAACATAAAAAAATACATAAACAAACTAACCGAAAAAAATTAAACAATAATTAAACAAAAATTTTAAATTTACAAAATTACAACAACAAAAAATGTTGCAAACATTAAATTGCATACGTATGGGAGAGGTACTTTTAGATGAAAATCTACAATTATTTATACTCTGCAACAATTGTCACACAGACTTGCGAAATTTACAAGATTTTCGGCAACATTTGGAAAAATGTGATGGCTTAGAGAATCTTTTCCAGAAAGGGCAACAAAATATCAAATATAATAATAGTGATAAAGCGACACAATTATTTGGTAAAACTTTTAAAGGTATCAAGGAGGTGAGTTTTCTTTGTATTTATGTTTTTAGCAAAGAATCGATTTTTACCATTACGTTCTTTCTGCGGCAGTTTTTAATATACGATTACACAGATGTGGAGGTAACTTACGCAAAAACCGAGGAAAATTTTATAGATTTGATAAATATAGAAGAAGAATTATTAGATCCTAAATGGTATTCCGATTTAAATAACGAGATCACAGGGAATAGTGCAACAACCACAGCACAGAAATCAGCCAAACAATATGATGAATTAGTTGAAGCGGTAACACCATTTGTGCAATTTAAAGAAAATCTTAAAACAAACAATAATGGCAGTAATAATACAAAATCTAGCACGGAATTAAAGGCGAAGGAAAGCGTTAAAAGTCCCAAAAGTGTGCAATTTGATTTGACGGCCAATAAGGTTAGGCCCACGGCCAAAAGAAAACTAAGTCTACCCAAAGCAGTGCCAATACACTTCACCCTAGCCTCAACAACAGATAACAAACAAATAAATGTTACTACAACCGCCAACATTACGGACAAAACGTATGCCAGTAAAAAACGCAAGACAGAACCTATAACAACAAATGGTTTTACCAGCAAAACGGCAGTTAAACTTCCTATAGCCATTAATACACAAAATACATCTAACATCCTACCCCCCACTAATATACCAACAAATATCGTACTAAATCCCATAGCCCGCAAAACCATCACAACAACCATACCCACTACCATCATAAAACAAGAACCGACAAAGGAAAAACAAACAGCCCAAATACTAAATAAATTACAAAATTTAGGCCTGCAAGTAAAACGCACACAAACAATGCCTCCACCGGCAGCTGCTAATGTGGCGGCAACTAATAAAACCGACACCAAAACCTTAGAAATTCTACAGAAACTTCAGTCGAAAGGCATGAAAGTTAAAATTCTAAATAAACAACAACAGACAGTGTCGGCAACCATGATGGCCAAGCCAGTTATAACAGGACTAGTACCAAATCCTGCCCAAAAAACCATAAGTGTCATACGTAACCCAGCTGCGGATATGACCATTAAGCAGAATTTAAATAAGAATTTAATTATAAGAAAAGTTAACTAATATAGTAATATTTATTGTGTTGTTGTACTTACCTCTCAACAAAACTCGCAACACACTTTATATTAAGTTTTTTTCACTCACACAAAAGAAATTTGCAATTGCAGTAACTCGAAAAGTTATCGTAAATATTCTAAGGCTTAATATTTAAGCAATAAACAAAATTATAAGTCACTTAATAATATAAAACGAAACAAAAACTAATCATGCTTTTTTAATGTTTAAAGAAATGCTTGCTCCTCCTTGGCAAATATGGCAGCCTCCTCTTTGCTAAAGTTTTTTTTGTTATCAACATTTGACATTTTGTTTGTCAAAGTTTAGAGAAAAGTGTTGCCAAAAACTTTGTTTATATTGCAGAAAAAATGGCGGGAAAAAAGCCTAACTTTATATTTGCATGACTTTGTTTATTTTTCAGAAAATTAGTAAAAGATGAATTGTTAAATTTTTTATTAAATAGACGATTTGTAAAGAAAAATTACAGCTTTAGAAATAGCGATTTAATGTTAAATTTCTCATGACAAGAAATCTGTGCCTATGTTTTATAAATTTCAAATCGAGGAAAAACATTTAAATATAAGAGTCTTCCACTTTTTAGTTCTGTGATTATAATATTTTTTTACAACAAAAATATATGTGAATTACGTGTGTTCACCCTGTGTCAAACAAGATTATAAATTTTTCGACAATTTTTGTCGACCAAAGTTACATAACTCAGGTACTGGTGTGATATGGCCTACCGTTTTTATTAGAGAAATTCAATCTTCTAAACCGGTCTATAAATGTCAAACTTTATTTTTCTCATTAATTTTTCAACAATTAACCCCCGTATTTAGTTTCTAGGAAGGAAATTTTATTTTAAAATTTAGCTTGAAAAGTACTCAAAAAATAAAAAAATCAGGATTGAAAACGAAAGTAAATCTTTTCAACATTATATAACATATATCAGAATTTCTAAGCTTCTGGATAATTTAGAAATGGAAGATATATTTGATGCCTAAATTAAATAATTTTGTTCATGCATTTTACTTGTATATTTTTCGCTTTATAATTGAAAAGTTAATACGAACTTTTAAAGTTTAATTTTCATTAATTGTTTTAGATTTTCGTTTTACATTTCGTTATGAAATTTTTGAACTTTATAGAGTTTTGTTAAGTTTCCGCAGAATTTTCAATTAAAAAATATTCAACAAGTTTTTATAAACAATTTTTATACGAGTTTTTAAATTTTTTTTGGTTAAGAAATGACATAATTTTGCACAACAAATTATTTAAACATTATTTGAAATAATTTTTTATAATAAACTATTCGAATTTTTATATTTAGAAGCACAGAACTAAAAAAACTACATTTTTTAAATATTAACTCCTATTATTAAAATAATCGTTTAGACGCTTAACGTCAGCAGTGGTAATTGTAATCAGTATGATTTTTGTCTGTATATAATTCATTACAGTTGGCAACTCTTTATACAGCTGACTCCATTTTTTTGACAGTTTACGATAAAACTTTGTTCGTGTTGTGCGTGTGTTATAACTAAAAAATACAAAAAATCTAAAAAAAAATATATTTGAGTGTTTTTCTTACATATTTAAATTAATTTAAACAAAATACTAAAGTATTAAATTAAAAGTGTTGATGTGTGTTTAATTTCACAAATAATTCATTGTAGCGGCAGATTTGTTAACATATTACAAAAATAGAAAAAACGTGAGGCTGCTCTGTACAAAAAAAGTCTCGTGTACTATACAGAAGGTAAAGTGATTTTTTGGAAATATTTTCACTTTTATATTAAAAAGTTATATAATTTATGCAAATTTATTGAGTTAATTAGTAAATAATATTTTTAAATGAATGAACTAATTATTAAGAATATTATTAGTATTAAGGAATAAGTTACAAATTAGTGGATTTTCTGAGGAGTCTGTAGGGAAAATGAAAAAAGTTTTGTAAAATATGTTATTGGTTTCTTGGTGGTTTTATTGTTTAAAATTTATTATTATTATTATTGGTTGTGCATGTAAGGCCAAACAATTTTGGTCTTTAGGAGATTTTGGATTTGAATTGCTTTGTTTTAGTTCTGCGGCTAAGAGTTAGTAAAGGTTTTAAAAATATTTGTTATATTTAAAAAATGATGTCATTGCTTTCTAAGTTTGTGTAATAATCCTACACTGTAAACAAAATTTCAGTGAACAAGCTAAGGCCTAAGAATATTAAGGGCTATTTGACGTGGTTTTGGTAAAAAGCAATTATTGAAAAGTTTCACAAAAATTTTCCTATTTGTTAACAACATTTAGTACATAGGATTTCCAAGAGATAGAATTCCAATAATAGAATTTAATAAATCATTTTTCCTTCTATATGTACTTTTTGTTTTGGTAAAACATTTGCTTAATGACTGCTGCTAAAATTTCTGGTTCCCTTTCTAGAAAACTTCAACACTTAGTTGGATTATAATGTGTTTTTTCTGAGTCTAGCTAGCCTTGTCCGTCCGCCCGTCTGGCTGGCTATCCATGTAAACCTTGAGTGTAAGGTAGAAGCCAGAGTATTCAAGATATTTTGATAAAATTTGGACAATACGTGTTTTTTGTCACAAGAACAATAGTATTGAATAGTATAGCCCTATACAGCTAACCACGTCAAGTTCTAGTTCATAATTTCATCCATCTTTTATAAAAATAAGAATCAGTATTTGACCCAAACTCTCTATTTTAAATTTTTTTTAGATTAATCGTTTTTAGATTAAAATTGAATATGCATAAAAGTAAATAAATTTTAATATATATCAGGGTATCAGATGGTTGACCATTTCCGACTATACTTTCCTAAGGTAATAATTTGAATCAAGACCTATCCTGAAAATGTTTATTTTAAAGTGTGCTATGACTCGGGTTAAATAGTTTTGATAGTAATGTTCGTATATTCATCTTCAAATAAATCAATTCATCTTCAAGACTCGAATAAAATAGCTTTAATACTAGTGGTCGTATAGTGTTCTTTAAATGAACCCATTACTTTTCAAAATTATTATTTTTTGGTGAAAAGTTTATTTTTTGGTTAAAGATATTTTGTGAACCAAGATCACAGAAGCAGCAATCAAAAACAAGGTTATCCAGTAATTATTTTCCTTGAGAATTTTTTTTACAAACGATTTTTGTTGGTTAAATACTCCGAAACACGGAATATAAAAGTGTCATTTTTGTTTTATTTCATTGCAATTTACAACATTTTACAAATTTCAAACTTAAAAATTCAAGCAAATTTTAAAAATCTCTTGAATTTTAATGTAGTTTCGAATTTTGTTGACATAGGGAGGTTGATTTCGATTGTAGGAGTGTAAAATTCGTGTTTTGATACTGTGCTGCTGCGATAAAAAGGTAGAATTAGGTTAAAGGCTTTTTGGATTTCAATATCTATCTATCTATCTATCTATCTATCTATCTATCTATCTATCTATCTATCTATCTATCTATCTATCTATCTATCTATCTATCTATCTATCTATCTATCTATATATCTATCTATCTATCTATCTATCTATCTATCTATCTATCTATCTATCTATCTATCTATCTATCTATCTATCTATCTATCTATCTATCTATCTATCTATCTATCTATCTATCTATCTATTTATCTATCTTAACATTAACATTTTAAAATTCCCAAAATAAACAATATAAACAATAAGTTTTAATTAATAATTTTTATTTATAATATTCTTTTATTTTTTACAACTTTTCATTTTTAAAACTTATTTAATACCGGCTTTGCAATGCACTCTTTTTTATATTTATTTATTTTTTTTATTAAATTTGTATTCTTTGCATTGTTTTTAACAATACTTTTGTTTAAATTTCATTTTACTTTATCAATATTGTTTAGTATTTTTTTTTAAAAACAACTAATTTTACTTTTTTATAATTATAACCACAATCAATTACATATTGAATTTAGTTTTTAATTAAAAACAAGAAAGAAATTATATTTAATATAATAAACACTATTTCTTTTTTTCATTTAATTTTTAAACTTAAAGCTTTAAAGCTGCAAATGAAACGATTTTATTGTTTGTTTTCTTTATTATTATTATTTTCAAAACTATAACTAATTTTGTTAGAATTTTTAATAAATTATCACATTAACATTATTTTAATTTATAAATATAATTGTTTTGTTTGAAAGTTTTGCATAAGAAATTATAAAAATACTTGTATTTTATTTTAATAGTAATTAAATTGATCGTTAATGCTGTTAGTGTTAAAATTCTAAAATTTTCTATTAACTATATTTTAAATTTTTCAAAATTTTCAATTATTTAGCAGATCAAGTAAAGTTTGCCATAAATAGCAATTTTTTATTTGTTATTACTTATTAGCTATGCACTATATTAAATTTGTGAATTTACAAAGATTTTCTTCTTAAACTTAATCCAGCGAACGTCTACGTTGCTTATTATAACCACTGCTAGTATCTAGTATTTCATTTGAAAGACGTGCGAGTAGGGGTAGTTCTCTCATTGAAACATTAACCAGGGGCAAGGGTTCTAGCTTTTGTAGTTTTTTCAAGGGTTTCACCACATGTTCGGGGGTACTGGGTAGACTATTAACAACCTCGTTAGCTTGTGTTACCTTTATAAGAGGATTTTTAGGAGCAGGACAAGCCTCGGCACCCAAAGAGTCGGGTCTTACTGCAATATTTTTATTTTTAGCCGTATAGGTGGTAAGTTGTGGCTGCTGTTGTTGTTGCTGCTGTTTAGCACATTCTTTCAAAAGCATTAAATGATCCAATTTATCTACTGTGGCATTCAATTCATGCTCCCAAACATCATTTTGTTCTTGTTGACCATCACCTCCCTCTATGGGTCTTACGGCTAAAAATTTAACTTGTTGCCTTAAAGCTTCGAGATCTTGTTCATCCACTATGCCAGAATTAAGCTCATGACTATCATTATAGTCTTCTATCTGTTCATCGGGATAATCTTCTGTACGATGCTGCTTGATAACCACATCATCCTCTTCATCAATTTCAGAATCTGCCTTTAAGGCCAATATGGCTAGGGGAGCGGCAGCATTCTTATTAAGGTTGTTGCTGGTACTGCAAGCAGTCTCAGAGGATTTTTCCGATTGACCACTCAAAGACATTTGACTGCCAGCTATGGAGGGATAATCACATTTATCCAATTCCATATGGTAATCGGGCAAAGATGGCATGGTGGTGCTAGTGGGTGAATTAAGCTCAGCTCCTACACCCGGCTCGCGGGGTCCTGGCGGTGGTGTGTTTAAAAGCTGAGGATAATCTCCTCTTTGCCTATGTATGTCATCACTTATACGCTCTAGATTACGTAAAGCTGTGGCATAGGTATTCTTGGCCGTTTGCACTTGTAGTTGTAGCTCTTCGATGCGATTCTTTTGGGTTTGTAATTGATCTTGGCATATTTGCTTCTCTTCAAAATAGGGCCTTGATTTGGTAATACTGCGACGAAAACGTTCCTCTAATTGTTGAACTTTTTGTTCGGCTGCATGAAAAATACGCGTGCGACGTTGATGCTCCGCATGACAGTCGGCTTTTTGTTTTTCAGCATCCATTACTTTTTGTGTAGCATGATTAAGCATTTCCTGCCAGGCATTATCAAATTGCCATTCGTGGGAATTCGACATAAAACGTTGCTCGGCTAGGGCAACTGTTTCTTTGGCGGCGGCATGAATTTCTGCAAGGAATAAAATTAAAATTAGTTTTACAAGTAATAAGAATACATAGATAGAAAGATAGATAGACAAGTAGATAGATAGACAAGTAGATAGATAATTAGATAGATAGATAGATAGATAGATAGATAGATAGATAGATACATAGATACATAGATAGATAGATAGATAGATAGATAGATAGATAGATAGATAGATAGATAGATAGA
>NC_060954.1:6021867-6029578 GCF_022045245.1 Lucilia cuprina
ATCTATCTATCTATAAATCTATCTATCTATAAATCTATCTATCTATCTATCTATCTATCTATCTATCTATCTATCTATCTATCTATCTATCTATCTATCTATCTATCTTTCTATCTATCTGTTTTTCTATCTACATATCTACATCAATCTATCTACATATCTACATCAATCTATCTACATATCTACATCAATCTATCTACAAATCTACATTAATCTATCTATATATCTACATCAATCTATCTACATATCTACATCAATCTATTTACATATCTACATCAATCTATCTACATATCTACATCAATCTATCTACATATCTACATCAATCTATCTACATCTATCTATCTGCATATTTACAGCTACATATCTACATCTATCTATCTACATATTTACAGCTACATATCTATCTAGATATTTACATCTATCTATCTACATATCTATCTACATATCTACATCTATCTTTCTATCGATCTACATCATTACATTAAAATTCTAATTTTGTATAAAATATGGAATATCAAAACTTACCATTAGCTCTTTGAAATTTAACAGCTGCTTTTTGGCACTCAATTTGTGCTTCTCTAGCCTTTTCTAAAGCCTCATAATAGGGTCTAGCCTTATCTATACAGCTGCCAAGTTTTTTTGAAGATAATTTTAAGCGTCTAGTTGATTCATTCATCAAAATGCGAAAGGTGGAGTTAGCTTCCTAAAGAGTTTAAAATAAATTACAAAAAATATTGTTATTTAATAATTGTTAATATTTACCTCTAATTCAATTTCCAATTTATTAATCTCATCGGTGGCTGTATTCAGATTTTCCAATTCAATCTAAAATTAATAAAAATAGTAATAACATTAATTTACATTTTTTATATTTTTTTTAGCTCTACGAACTACTTGTTACAAATTTGTATGTTATTAGTTGGTTTTAAACTTAATAAGTAAGAAAAACACCACAAAAATGGTGGCCGGCCAGAAATCAAGTCCACGGGAGCCTAAATTTGATTTATCCAAAGTATCGGTAAGTTTTACAAGAAAATAATCGAAATATTATAAATAAATAACTTAATTTTCTTTAAAGGCCCGTGTGGATCGTGTTAATGTTAGTGGTTTAATGCGCACGCACAACGATTATGTAATGAAAGCGGCCGAAAGCCTGTTTAAGGCTAAAAATTTTCAAGAATTAATGGTGGAATCTATGCAGTACGTTGTTTGTTTTTTTTAATTTTTTTTATCAAAGTTTTATATTATATAATAAATTATTTTACAGCGCAAAATCTTATTTACACGAATTGGGCATTTTTAAAGATGTCAGCGTTCATATAGATATAAGTCGTGGTGAAAATGCCTCCCCTAATGGCTATGAGGTTACCTTTAAAGGCAAAGAACTATCACGTATTGTGGGCTCGGTGGGTACTGAAGTGGGTCAAAATGAAGGATCTTTGCGTACAGAATTGACGGTACCTAATTTGTTTGGTCGTGGTGAAAGTATTTCATTACAAGGTTCCTATAGCAGTAAACGAGCGAATGATATACAATTGAAATTTTGGAAATCATATTTCCATACACGTCTAGTGGATAATAGACCAGAGTAAGTGGAGTAAATTGAGAGGATTTTGCTCCATCTATCTATCTTTCTATCTATCTATCTATCTATCTATCTATCTATCTATCTATCTATCTATCTATCTATCTATCTATCTATCTATCTATCTATCTATCTATCTATCTATCTATCTATCTATCTATCTATCTATCTATCTATCTATCTATCTATCTATCTATCTATCTATCTATCTATCTATCTATCTATCTATCTATCTATCTATTTATCTATCTATGTATCTATCTATCTATCTATCTATCTATCTATCTATCTACCTATTTAAATAATTTGCTTTTTTCCCTAGAGTATCCTTTTCATTGTTCCGTCATATTGATCGTATGGATGTTAGTAATTTCAAAAATACAAGTTTGGGCTGCTTGGCTGAGTTTGCTGTTAACACCCTAAAGCCTATAGAGGTAACTCGTGACAAAATTTTCCTAAATTTCTTGATTTATTAAAGAAAACTACTCTTTTTTTATAGTTAACCCACTCCCTACAATATGAGGCCTCGGTACGAGAAGTATCTTTACTTATGAAAAATGTACCCATGGCTATACGAGAACATTGCGGACCAAAATTAGCTTCCCTTCTGCGTTATTCGGTAATCTTCGATCAACGTGACAATCCTGTTTTTCCTACACAAGGTCTAATGATAAAATCTATCAATGAATATTGTGGTTTGGGTGGTAATGTGGCATATGTTAGTAATAATACACATGCCGAGGTTAGTGTGCCTTTATTTGGTGGCCTAGTGGCTCAAGTATGTGGACGTGTGGGTATTATTAAGGAAACAAAACAAACCACAGTATTGCCCATTAACAATTTATACTATTGTGGAGGACCTTTGACTTTAAGAGGTTTTAAATATGGTGGTGCGGGGCCGGTAGTAGAGGGTACACCAATAGGAGCACAGGTGACTTTATTTGTTACCGTTTTTTTATATATATAGAGAGAAATTAAAGATTTTATTTTCACTTTTAGACTTATTGGTCAACGGGCTTTCATTTATGGGCACCTTTACCTTTTAATAAAGTATTTAAAGGTTTGGCTGATAATTTCCGTACACATTTGTTTTATAATGTAGGAAATTTCAATACATTTACCACGGGTAAGTAATTAATTATAATTTTAATTGTTTGAATTAAAAGATAATTAACTAATTTATGTTTATTTTGTTAGAAAATTTGCGTACTGCTGCTGGCATTGGTGTAGCATTTAAATTGGCTGAACGTGCTCGTATAGAATTAAACTATTGTGTACCTTTGCGCAAATGTGCGGGTGATAGAGTGGAAAATGGTTTTCAATTTGGTATTGGCTATGAATTTGTTTAAGTGTTATACTATTTTAATTGTACATTAAACAAATTAGTTTAAAATATTTCCTATACTAAAAACAAAGAATATATAAAAAGGCTATATTTTACTTATTTAAACAATAAGATTTTATTAAACGAAAACTCTATAAAAAACAGAAAAATCAAATCCTAATGATAAGCAACAAGAAATTTGTTAAAAAAAACTACATATAAAACAATTGTAAATGTTTAAATTATATAAAATAAAAACTATTCACAAAATACCGATACTAACCAAAAGAATACAAATACAAAATGGCATTATTCACAATATTATAGATAAATAACTAGTAAATAGTTAAAAGTAACATTTAGTTTAATTACTAACTCTCTCAGTTGTAACAACTAACTATTAGTAATATAAACAACAACAGCTTCTTTTTTTTAACAAAAAAAAAACACTCATAATTAAGAACTTTCTTTTTTGTTGTGTTGATACTCTCTGTCATAAATAATACTCTAGTTTTAGAAACTAAAAAGAAATCAACTGCCGTTTAAACTAGTTGTTTAATTAGCAACCAGTTAAATATGTATTAAATACAAAAACTTCTAATCTTTTCTTTATAATTATAAAGAAAAGTTTAGAAGAAACTCCAACTTCTATTCTTATATATTTCATAAATTAACTTTTACTTTTTATTTTTCTTTTTTTTAAATATTTATTTTTGTGCACCCTTAACTGCTTAAAAATATTGTATAATATCTTTTAATATATTAATTGCTTTTGGCACTTGATCCTCATTTTTTTATACATATTTTGCTTATAAAAATGATAATAAGTGCAATATTTTTTTTATATTTAAGCATGTAACTTCTCAAAAAGTTTTAAATATCCATATTAATTTATTCGGAATCTTTATTATACTTTCACTTGTAAACATGTTTACGAAAAGTTTTACAATTATATTTTGTGCAAAAGTATAAACAAAATTTTTTAGCTGGAGAAGTGCGTACATAATAAATATTTGCTAAAATAAACAGTAAATGTTACAGAAAAAAGACAATGTTAAAATTAAAAAAAAAAAAAAAAAAATAAAATAAATTTGTTTTATTTATGAGTTAACAAAATGGAATGTCAGGTTTGTAAAAGGAAAAACTATCTATATATACCTATATATTCTGGCCTGCAGTAACGTATATAGTCTGGGAAAAAGTCCAATCTATACATTTAATAGTCAAGGGTATAGTTAAGTCTATAATATAGTCTACAGTTGAATCTACAGTCTAGTCTATAGTTTAGTATATTGTCTTGTCTCTACATTATTCTATAGTCTAGTCTACAGTCCAGTCTAGAGTCTAGCTTGTAGTCCATAGCCTAATCTATTGCATAGTCAAGTTTGTAGTCTAGTCTTTAGACTAATCTGTAGTTTAATCTATAGTCTAAACTATATAGTAGTCTACAGTCTAGTCATTAGTTTAGTCTATAGTCTAGTTTATGGTATAGTCTACAGTCTAGTCTTTAGTATAATCTATAATTTAGTCTAGTCTATGGAATAATATAATTTATAGTCTTATCTATAGTATAGTCTGTAGTTTATGCTATAGTCTAGACTATAGTCGAGTCATTAGTCTGGTTTGTAGTCGAGTCCTTTGTCTAATCTGTAGTCTAAGCAATAGTATAGTCTACAGTCTAGTCTGTAGTATAATTAATAGTTCAGTCTAGTCTATAGTATAGTCTAGTCTATAGTATAGTCTAGCGCCCAGTTTACAGTCTAGTCTGTTGTTTAGTCTATAGTCTAGTTTACAGTCAAGTATTTAGTGTAATCTGTAGTTTAATCTATATTATAGTCTATTCTTTAGTATAGCCTATAGTATATTCTATAGTCTAGTCTATAGTTTAGTTCTTAGACTAGTTTTTAGTCTAATCTGTAGTCCAATCTATAGTCTAAACTGTTGTATAGTTAAAGACTAGACAGTAGTCTGTAATTTAGTTTATGGTCTAGTTAATATTATAGTCTTTAGTCTAGTTTGTAGTATAGTCTATAGTGTAGCTTATAGTCTAATCTTTGGTATAGTCTATAGTCTAGTTTGTAGTATAGTCTACAGTCTATCCTTAAGTCTAACCTATAGTTTAGTCTAGTCCATAGAATAGTCAAGACTAGTCCATAGATTAGTCTAGTCTATTCTATAGTCTAGTTCACAGTCTACTTAGTAGTTTAGTCTATAATCTATAGTCCAGTCTATATTCTAGTCTATAGTGTAGTCTATAGCCTAGTCTATTGTCAAGTCTATAGTCTTAAGTCTAGTCTATAGTCTAATCTGTAGTTTAGTCTGCAGTCTATAGTCTAGTCCATAGTCTATAGTTTAGTCTAGTCTATAGTCTAGTCTATAGTCTAGTCTATAGTCTAGTCTATAGTCTAGTCTATAGTCTAGTCTATAGTCTAGTCTATAGTCTAGTCTATAGTCTAGTCTATAGTCTAGTCTATAGTTTAGTCTATAGTCTAGTCTATAGTCTAGTCTATAGTCTAGTCTATAGTCTAGTCTATAGTCTAGTCTATAGTCTAGTCTATAGTCTAGTCTATATTCTAGTCTATATTCTAGTCTATATTCTAGTCTATAGTCTAGTCTATAGTCTAGTCTATTGTCAAGTCTATAGTCTAGTCTATAGTCTAGTCTGTAGTTTAGTCTATATTCTAGTCTATAGTCTGGTCTATAGTCTAGTCTCTAAACTAGTCTAAAGTGTAGTCTTTAGTCTAATCTGCAATTTAGTCTATAGTATAATCTGTAGTATAGTCTAATATGCAGTATTTTAGTATATAGACAAGTTTAATTTATAGTCTAGTTTCTAGAGGCGTGAACAAAAAAACAAAAAAAATCTGTACTTTCCAGGTTAGTGGAGTCATCAGCTTGGTAATTAAACGCAGCAACTCCGTGGAGTGGCGGAAACGTAATTTCTATAGCCCCAAGTGGAAATGAAAACTGCCTTATATAGCAATTCCCAATAACAAACATAGGGGCAGAAAGAAGAGAGATATATTTTTAGTAAGAATTGAAAGAAACACAAACTATTCAAATCATTATGTATTGAAATGAAAGAACAAATTCATGTGGTTTTTTTTCAACTTTGCTTGACACAGCGGGATCGAACTCGCAAACATGTTGTGTAATTTTTAAACAACATGAATAAAACACACAACCACTTAGCTAACTCGGCCAAAGCAAGAATTATTTAACAGACGATAAAACTAAATAAAAAAACAGAAGGGAAGAACTATAATGTTAAAATAACAGCGGGAGAGCAGAAATGTTAAAAGCGCTACAAATAGATTTTTCTTTTACAGAAAGAGAAGTTTACAACAAATGTAGAAATAACAGATAAATAATAGAGTGACATGAAGAATAAAATATGTCATTACTCAGTTGTTAAAAAAAATCACGTTATATTTAAATGAGTAAAAAAATATTATAATTTTTTAAACATTAAATCACTGTTTATCATGAAAATCTTTTGAAATAAATATAATTATTATTACAATATGTTTTTCAAAAATTTAATGGAGAAAAAAAATGCAAAAATAATTATATTCTCACTTTTTTTACTTTAAAAATAAAAACAACAAAAAGTATTTTCTATTTATTTGAATTTTTTTCTTTGTTAATTTCTCTAATATTTCAATGTCATTAATTTCGAAGTACGATTGTATGATGTCTATAATAATATCATTATTATTCATACTTTTTGTATTCATATTTTTTTAGCTTCTGTTTTTCATTCCAGTCAATTACATTTGTTTCACATTTAATTATATTGAATAGGGAAATTTTGAATTTAATTTTTTTACAACAATCATGGGTCTGTCTAAATATTTAAACGTAATATTTTGGAAAACAATGGCTGATTTATTGTCTCAAAACAAAAAAATTAATAATAAAGCAAACCTATTGTTTGTAAAGTTTTTTTTAGCTTTTTGTTAAATAAATATTTTTATTATTTAAACAGCTGATTATCTTTATATGAATCAGAATTAAAAAAAAATTGCCAAGAAAATGTTTGAAATGTATAGTCTACAATCTCGACAATAGTCTAGCCTATAGACTAGTACTGTCTAGTCTATAGTCAATGGTCTAGTCTAGTCAAGACTATAGTCAAGTCTAATCAGTAGACTAGTCTATAGTCTAGTCTATATTTTAGTCTATAGTTTAGTCTTTAGTCTATTCTGTAGTCTAATCTATAGTATAGTCTATAGTCTAGTCTAGTCTATATTTTAGTCTATAGTTTAGTCTTTCGTCTAGTCTATGGACTAATCTATAGTGTAGCTTATAGTCGAGCCTATACTCCAGTCAACAGGCAAGTCTATAGTCAAGAATTTATTCAAGTCTTTAGCAAGTCTATAGTCTAGTCAATAGTTTAGTCTATAGTTAAGTCTTTAGTTTAGTCTATAGTCTAGTCTATAGTCTAATCTATAGTCTAGACTATAGTCTAGCATATAGTATAGAAGACTATAGTGGAGTATACCAGTCTACAGACAAGTCTATAGTCAAGTCTTTAGCCAAGTGTATTGCCTAGTCTATAGTCTAATCAATAGTTTAGTATATAGTCTACCCTTTAGCCAAGTCTATAATCTAGTTTATAGTCCAATCAGTAGTCTAGTCTATAATCTAGCCTGTAGTCTAGTCAATAATCTAATATACAGTCTACAGTCAAGTCTATTGCCTAGTCTATAGTCTAGTCTATAGTCTAGTCTATAGTCTAGTCTATAGTATAGTCTATAGTCTAGTCTATAGTCTAGTCTATAGTCTAGTCTATAGTCTAG